>NC_083569.1:99059816-99359816 GCF_027579695.1 Neoarius graeffei
TCCTGTGGTTTGGGCGCGAAAACCCAATTCTACACAAGCCAACACGATCGCACTAGAAAGCATGGTCAAGCTGCATCGGTTGACTAGGGTAAGATGTCGAGCCGCTATCCATACACTGCCGGATAAAGCTGATTTGGCCTAATCATTGTCCGACATCTCAACAGCTCGCAACATGAGTTGAAAGAATGATGCAAAGACCGCGTTATTTTCTCAAATGTATTCAATGTCTCATCTCATCTCATTATCTCTAGCCGCTTTATCCTTCTACAGGGTCGCAGGCAAGCTGGAGCCTATCCCAGCTGACTACGGGCGAAAGGCGGGGTACACCCTGGACAAGTCGCCAGGTCATCACAGGGCTGACACATAGACACAGACAACCATTCACACTCACATTCACACCTACGGTCAATTTAGAGTCACCAGTTAACCTAACCTGCATGTCTTTGGACTGTGGGGGAAACCGGAGCACCCGGAGGAAACCCACGCGGACACGGGGAGAACATGCAAACTCCACACAGAAAGGCCCTCGCCGGACCCGGGGTTCGAACCCAGGACCTTCTTGCTGTGAGGCGACAGCGCTAACCACTACACCACCGTGCCGCCTGTATTCAATGTATTTTTTCATTTACAAACCTGCGGGTATGTACTCAGGCTACCAGTCAGTGTGTGACCCCCTGTTTGAAAAATCCTAGCAATGCCCCTGCTCCTGAGTTGACTCTTTTGGCTCTCGAAGGACTTTTATAATAGAAAGCTTGAAATACGGTATTATTTTCTTACGCACACCATGTTGCACATTTAGAAATGCAATAAGCGTCTCCATGTTAGTGTTGTTGTGCTGCTGTGGTTGTGCTTCGTTAAGAAGACTCGTTTTCATTTTATCTTGATAACTGATCCCAGCATTGATGAATACAGTACATCTTTAAACACCAGTGAACTCTGACCATCCCCATCAAGAATCGGGGCTCGATGGCTTGCGTGTGTGTAAGCTTACAATCTCATCTCATCTCATTATCTCTAGCCGCTTTATCCTGTTCTACAGGGTCGTAGGCAAGCTGGAGCCTACCCCAGCTGACTACGGGCGAAAGGCGGGGTACACCCTGGACAAGTCACCAGGTCATCACAGGGCTGACACAAAGACACAGACAACCATTCACACTCACATTCACACCTACGGTCAATTTAGAGTCACCAGTTAACCTAACCTGCATGTCTTTGGACTGTGGGGGAAACCGGAGCACCCGGAGGAAACCCATGCAGACACGGGGAGAACATGCAAACTCCGCACAGAAAGGCCCTCGCCGGCCACGGGGCTCGAACCCGGACCTTCTTGCTGTGAGCCGACAGCGCTAACCACTACACCACCGTGCCGCCAAGCTTACAATCATAAAATAAATTCATTCATGTTATTGAACAGGTTAAAGCAACACAATAAAGCCAAGTTAAACACTTTATCACTGTATTTTACTGATAGGATTGTTGTCATTAATTTTAGTTTTCTTTGAAATATTACCTGAAGACTAATCTGATATTCTTTTCTGCTTGCCAAATTTCCAAGTTTCCTCGATTGGCTAGTCTACTGGCCACTTTATAAGGGACACCCATACATACACCTCCTGTTTGATACAGTTATCTACTCAACCAATCCCTTGACAGCAGCACAATGCATAAAATCATGCAGATACAAATCAAGAGCTTCGGGTAATGTTCATTTTGGGTAATGTTCACTTCAAACATTGGCAGCACAGTGCTGTAGTGGTTAACACTTGTCTCACAGCAAGAAGGTTCTGCGTTCGAGCCCAGTGGCCGACAAGGGCCTTTCTGTGTGGAGTTTGCATGTTCTCCCGTGTCCGCGTGGGTTTCCTCCGGGTGCTCTGGTTTCTCCCACAGTCCAAAGACATGCAGTTAGGTTAACATGGGGCAGCCTTGGGCTGAAGTGCCCTTGAGCAAGGTACCTAACCCCTAACTGCTCCCCGGGTGCTGTAGTATGGCTGCCCACTGCTGTGTGTGTGTGTGTGTGTGTGTGTGTGTGTGTGTGTGTGTGTGTGTGTGTGTGTGTGTGTGTTCACTGCTTCACATAGGTTAAATGCAGAGGATGAATTTCACGGTGCTTGAGTGTGCATGTGACAAATAAAGGCTTCTTCTTCTTCTTCTTCAGAATGGGAAAAATTGTGATCTCAAAGTGTGACTTTCTTTCACTGTGGCATGGGTGTTGGTTTGAGGGCAATTCCATGTAAATGTCAACCTCACCATGCAAAAATAAAGCAACATGTAATACATCAAAACCACTCCCAGAGATGTCACCTAGGCCTGTATTTTACAGATGTGAATAAGTTGAACCAATTTGTAACCAACCTAATATGTCACTGTCAGTCTTTCTTTCTTATAATGTAAAACCCAAGCTAAAATCAACTTTGATCATGTACAATTCTATATTATTGCCACAAGCCACAGAAATGTATGCTAAAATCCACAAAACAACAAAACAATAGCCATCCTAAATATTATTTAAGAACTTTGATAGTTTTAGCTGATATTTAGAGAGTTTTTCAAAGGGTTATGGTGGTTAAATTGCTGATTTTCTAAACATATGCCATGTCTATTTCAGACGTGTCACATCCATAACGGAATTTCGTCACATCCATAACGCTGACTTTTCCTTCCGAAACTCTGCATGAAATACAAAATATTTTAAACAAAGATTTTTTAATATTCACCTTGGACCTCTCTATCAAATGGATATCTCCATTTCGACATTAGGTTTACAATTTCACAGAGTTTGATAAAAATGTACAGTCACCCAAGAAAAGTGATACTTTTTCTGTCACATCCATAACGCATCTTTTATTGGCATTTTCTGGCATGCCCTAGATGTACTATGGGAATTGTTCTTGTTCTATCACTTCTCCAGTATGGTACAGCCTTAAAATATGCAACACCTGTTTAAATACTGGGAGACAATAAAACATGCACTGGGTCATTTGTTGCCATTTTGAGTTCAAGTGTCACGTCCATAACGCTGGAATTGCTCTTGAGCCAGATGGACTGGTTTGAGTATTTCAGAAACTGCTGATCTCCTGGGGTTTTCACACACAACAGTCTCTAGAGTTTACACAGAATGGTGTGAAAAACAAAGAAACATTGAGTTGAGTGAGTGACAGTTCTGTCGGTGGAAAGAAAACGCCTTGTTGATAAGAGAGGTCAGAGGAAAATGGCCAGATTGGGTCGAGCTTTTTTGCCAGGAAGGATATAGTAACTCACAGCAATTCTTTACAACCGTGGTGAGCAGAAAAGCATCTCAGCATGCAACAGCAGAAGAACACATTGGGTTCCACTCTTACAGCCAAGAACAGGAATCTTAGAATCAAGAACAAGTTCTTATTAAAGTAACCGGTCAGTGTAGGTCTTACACTTCCTCAATAAATGTACTCAAATATCCTAAATATATTTTACATTATTTAATCCAAAATATGGCCAGCATGGTGTTGTAGTGTTGCCAGGAGTGTAGCTCCAGTTTGATCCTCCGCTTTGGTTACTGTATGTATGGAGTCTCCTTTGTTCTTCTTGTGTCTGTGTTGGTTTCCTCCGGGTTCTCCGGTTTCCTTCCACCTCTCAAAAACATGCCATTGGTAGATTGGTAAAGATAAATCACCCTTAGGTGTGAATGTGTGCCTGCACTGTGCTCTGAAATGGACTGGTGTCCCATCCACAGTGAATTCTTTCGCCTTGTGCTCAGTGTTCCTGGGATAAGCTCTGACCTAGACCAGGAGAAAGTGGATAATCTAGATGAATGAATGCATTTAATATATACACTACCGTTCAAAAGTTTGGGGTCACTTTGAAATGTCCTTATTTTTGAAAGAAAAGCACTGTTCTTTTCAATGAAGATCACTTTAAACTAATCAGAAATCCACTCTATACATTGCTAATGTGGTAAATGACTATTCTAGCTGCAAATGTGTGGTTTTTGGTGCAATATCTCCATAGGTGTATAGAGGCCCATTTCCAGCAACTCTCACTCCAGTGTTCTAATGGTACAATGTGTTTGCTCATTGCCTCAGAAGGCTAATGGATGATTAGAAAACCCTTGTACAATCATGTTAGCACAGCTGAAAACAGTTTAGCTCTTTAGAGAAGCTATAAAACTGACCTTCCTTTGAGCAGATTGAGTTTCTGGAGCATCACATTTGTGGGGTCGATTAAATGCTCAAAATGGCCAGAAAAATGTCTTGACTATATTTTCTATTCATTTTACAACTTATGGTGGTAAATAAAAGTGTGACTTTTCATGGAAAAAACAAAATTGTTTGGGTGACCCCAAACTTTTGAACGGTAGTGTAAATATATTCAGCCACCACATGGGGTCAAATCACTTGAACAAACAGCTCAGATGTTGAAATGAAGTGCAAACAGATCATGCTGAAATCAAGTCAAGTCAGGTTCATTTGTATAGCGCTTTTAACAATAGACATTGTCACAAAGCAGCTTTACAGAAAATTAAAGACTTTAAACATCAGCTAATTTTCTCCCTAATTTATCCCCAATGAGCAAGCCTGTGGTGATGGTGACAAGGAAAAACTTTCTCAGATGACATGAGGAAGAAACCTTGAGAGGAACCAGACTCAAAAGGGAACCCATCCTTATCTGGGTGATAACAGATAGCATGATTATAAATAACTCACTTCTGTAAATGCAGCCTGTAGAGTCACAAAGTATAACTGTGTAACCAGGAAATTCATTATAGTTTTTAGCATGAAGTCTGTTTTGTTGACATTGTCAACTGTTCGTTGATGGAGACTTGAATGCAAAACTGTACATGACAATTGCAGTCCTAAAGTTATCATGGCAATTGTAGTCCTCAGGCATCACAGCAAAACTGTAAGTGTCCAGAGCCGTCTTCTAAGTGTATCTTTCGGCTGTCCATATGAGGTTGTCCTCCACAGGAATGACAGCCAAAAACAGGGCATGAGGATGGATCAGGCAGGTCCAAGGAGTAGAAGAGGTCAGCATCACTGGTGTCTCAGGATCAACATGTAATTCAACAGAGAGAGACAGACAGAGGGAGAGACGGGGGAGACACAGGTTGTTAGGTATGCCCAGTGTCACCTAATGGTTAAGAACAGGATACATTTTGAGCTGAGTGCAAGCAGGGACTCCGGCAAGACTAACTATAAGCATAAATAAAAGGGAGAGCCAGAAGGTAACACAGACACGAGAGAGCCCTGGGACATAAAGCACCAGCCACTACACCATCAGCAAACGTGAGTGAACATGTGCAGGGGCCGACAGCATCCATACATTCCAGTTTACCAGAACAATCTACAGTGGTATGCAAAAGTTTGGGCACCCCTAGTCAAAATTGCTGTTACTGTGAACAGTTAAGCAAGTTGAAGATGAAATGATCTCCAAAAGGCATAAAGTTAAAGATGACTCATTCCCTTTATATTTTAAGCAAAAACAATTTTTTTTAATTTTCATCTTTTACATTTTCAAAATGAAAAAAAAGGAAAAAGGCCTGAAACAAAAGTTTGGGCACCCTGCATGGTTAGTACCTAGTAACACCCCCTTTGGCAAGTATCACAGCTTGTAAACACTTTTTGTAGCCAGCTAACAATCTTTCAGTTCTTACCTGGGGGATTTTCACACATTCGTCCTTGCAAAAGGCTTCCAGTTCTACAAGTTTCTTGAGCTGTCTTGCATGCACTGCTCTTTTGAGATCTATCCACAGATTTTCAATGATGTTTAGGTCAGGGGACTGTGAGGGCCAGGGCAAAACCTTCAGCTTGTGCCTCTTGAGGTATTCCACTGTAGATTTTGAGGTGTGTTTTGGATCATCGTCTTATTGTAGGACCCATCCTCTTTTTAACTTAAACTTTTTTACAGATGGTGTGATGTTTGCTTCCAGAATTTGCTGGTATTTATTCGAATCCATGCTTCCCTCGACCAATGAAATGTGCCCTGTGCCACTGGCTGTAACACAACCCCAAAGTATGATCAATCCACACCCATGCTTCAGAGTTGGAGAGGTGTTCTTTTCCTGGAATTTGGCACCCTTTTGTTTCCAAACATACCTTTGCACATTGTGGCCAAAAAGTTCTATTTTGATTTCATCAGTCCACAGGACTTGTTTCCAAAATGCATCAGGCTTATTTAGATGTTCATTTGCAAACTTCAGACGCTGAATTTTGTGGCTAGGACGCAGGAACGGTTTTCTTCTGATGACTCTTCCATGAAGGTCATATTTGTTCAGGTGTCGCTGCATAGTAGAGCAGTGCACCACCACTCCAGGGTCTGCTAAATCTTTCTGAAGGTCTTTTGCAGTCAAACAGGGGTTTTTATTTGCCTTTCTAGCAATCCAACGAGCAGTTCTTTCAGAAAGTTTTCTTCATCTTCCAGACCTCACCTTGATCTCCACAGTTTCTGTTAACTGCCATTTCTTAATAACATTACAATCTGAGGAAACAGCTACCTGAAAACACTTTGCTACGTTCTTGTAGCCTTCTCCTGCTTTGTGAGCATCAATTATTTTATTATTCAGAATGCAAGGGAGTTGCTTAGAGGAGCCCATGGCTGTTGATTTTAGGGAGAAGTTTGAGGAGTCAGAGAATTTATACAGCTTTGAAATCTGCATCATCTGACCTTTCCTAATGAAGAATTTGAACAAGCCACAGCTCAATAAGCTAATTAAGGTCTGGAACCTTGGTAAAAGTTACCTGAGAACTCAAATGTATTGGGGTGCCCAAACTTTCGCATGGTGTTCCTTTTCTTTTTTCACTCTCCAATTGTACAAAACAAAAATAATACACAAATCTTGCAGAAAATGCTTAAAAGAAATGTCTTGTCTTTACCTTTATGCCTTTTGGTGATCAGTTCATCTTCTGCTCACTTAACTATTCACAGTAACAGACATTTTCAGCAAGGGTGCCCAAACGTTTGCATGCCACTGTATGTTTGAGGACCCTCCAGATCTACTCCTTTACCTAATAAAATTATTAATGGGGCTTTGTAAGAAAAGCCTCTGCCCCCTGATGTAGCCTTCACTATATGAGGTACCAGCAAATAGCCTGCACCTTTTGATCTAAGTAGGCATGGCGGGTCATAAAGAACCAGAAGTTCGCTCCGGTACTGTGGTGGGAGACCATTCAGTGCTTTAAAGGTCAATAGTAGTATTTTATAATCAATACGAAATCTAAAAGGAAGTTTTCCAGATATTTAATTCACATGACTCAGTGTCTTGTTACTGAATAATTAGTTATGACATGTAGGCTACATGTTATTAGATGTTATTTCATTTTTTTTAAACATCCTGACTTGGACATCGGCTCATTTACCATTTAACAAAGTTCAGTTCATTGCGATCTATAATTTGAGCAAATCTTCAAAGCTAATAATAAGCAGAAAGTAGTGCGGGGTTGGTAAAATAAAAATTGATATGTTAAATGCTTCACCTTTTAGCTTTGAACATCCTGCTGGAGACTATAAGAAGATCTTTGAGACTGTGGAGGAGCTCAGTGAACCGCTTCCAGCGACAGTCACTGGTATGTTCAGCTTTTACTTTCTATATATGCCTTTTTATTATTATTATTATTATTATTATTATTATTATATGCAGTTTTGTGTTTCATGTATGCAGTTAGTGATTTTAAAAGCATTTCTATATCTGTAATAATAATATCATTCAAAGATACCATCGAAAAATGTCAATCACAATCTCATCTCATTATCTCTAGCCGCTTTATCCTTCTACAGGGTCGCAGGCAAGCTGGAGCCTATCCCAGCTGACTACGGGCGAAAGGCGGGGTACACCCTGGACAAGTCGCCAGGTCATCACAGGGCTGACACACAGACACAGACAACCATTCACACTCACATTCACACCTACGGTCAATTTAGAGTCACCAGTTAACCTAACCTGCATGTCTTTGGGGGAAACCGGAGCACCCGGAGGAAACCCACGCGGACACGGGGAGAACATGCAAACTCCGCACAGAAAGGCCCTCGCCGGCCACGGGGCTCGAACCCGGACCTTCTTGCTGTGAGGCAACAGCGCTAACCACTACACCACCGTGCCGCCGTCAATCACAATATTTCAGGATTTTTTTTTAATTATTATTATTTGGCCCCACTTTACCATCTGGAGAGGTACTGTCAGGTGAAGAGTGTGTTAAAGATCTTGAAGTCTACGTCGACCAAAATCTCAGCTGGAGAGCCCATATCAATATCATGGCAGCTGAAGCCAGCAAAAAAAAAAAAAAGCCAGTTGAGTCTTGAGAACCTTCTCATGTCAGGACAAGGACACAATGATGCTCTTATACAAGTCATATGTAAGATCCATCGTGGAGTATTGCTGTCCATTGTGGTCGCCACATCTTCAATGTGATATCATCAAGGTTGAGAGCATACAAAGATCCTTCACAAAAAAAAAATCAATGGTCTTCGAACTATTAAACAGCCTCGTCTTCTTAATTGGCAACCCATGATGTTGGGAAATTGTTCGTCTTGGCTGTAAACATTACAAACCATCTCTTTAACCAGGACTTAAAGCAAAAATGTGAGGCCATGTTTTGCTCCAGGAAGTTGATGAGTGAGACTCTTTCATTAATTTCAATAATCTTGGCTTTTCTTTCGATGTTATTTTTCACTATAAAAAAAAATTGAGTTAATTGAAACTCATATAGTAAGTCAGCACAATGAGGTCATCAAGTTGCATTGTAGTAACTCACCCATGATGAGTGAACTTAACATTTTAAGGCAACCAGGTTACTCATTTTTTTAAGTTAAAACAACAAATAATTTAATTAAATTACAGCATTAATTTAACTTTTAGCGGCACAGTGGTATAGTGGTTAGCGCTGTCGCCTCACAGCAAGAAGGTCCGGGTTTGAGCCCCGTGGCCGGCGAGGGCCTTTCTGTGTGGAGTTTGCATGTTCTCCCCGTGTCCGCGTGGGTTTCCTCCGGGTGCTCCGGTTTCCCCCACAGTCCAAAGACATGCAGGTTAGGTTAACTGGTGACTCTAAATTGACCGTAGGTGTGAATGTGAGTGTGAATGGTTGTCTGTGTCTATGTGTCAGCCCTGTGATGACCTGGCGACTTGTCCAGGGTGTACCCTGCCTTTCGCCCGTAGTCAGCTGGGATAGGCTCCAGCTTGCCTGCGACCCTGTAGAACAGGATAAAGCGGCTAGAGATAATGAGATGAATGAATTTAACTTTTATGACTATTGTGATGGGGGTGGTGCAATGGTTAGCACGTCACCTGACCTTAAGAAGATTCTTGGTTTGAACCTCATGGCCAATTGGAGCCTTTCTGTGTGGAGTTTACATGTTCTCATCAAGCCTATGCAGGTTGCCTCCAGGTCTCTGGTTTCCTCCTGCAGTCCAAAAACATGTAGATTTGGTCAACTGGCTATTCTAAATTACCCATAGGTGTGAATGTGAGCATGAATGGTTGTTCAGCTCTGTGTTAACCCTGAGATAGTTTGGTGGCCTGTCTAGGGTGAACCCCACCTCTCACCCAAAGTCAGCAGGGATTGGATCCAGTTTCCCTGTGACTCTGATGGATACAGTAAGTGGTATTCTTTGTGTGCAACTATGTGACAAAATAGTGTGATGTATACATCCGTCACCATGTTGGATGATCTCCAAATCCAAAATGCCATCTCGTGTGAACAATAACTGTGATGCATCTCTAACTTTCTCAAAATGTTATGATTCTCTGGAGTCCTCTGCCAAGTCAAGATTCAGAGATGATCAATGCTACAGTGGTGTATGATCAATGCTTCACCATGATCAATGCTACAGTGGTGCTTGAAAGTTTGTAAACCCTTTAGAATTTTCTACATTTCTGCATAAATATGACCTAAAACATTATCAGATTTTCACACAAGTCCTGAAAGTACATAAAGAGAACCCAGTTAAACAAATGAGACAAAAATATTATACTTGGTCTTTATTTATTGAGGAAAATGATCCAATATTACATATCTGTGAGTAGCAAAAGTATGTGAACCTTTGCTTTCAGTATCTGGTGTGACCCCCTTGTGCAGCAATAACTGCAACTAAACGTTTCCAGTAACTGTTGATCAGTCCTGCACATCAGCTTGGAGGAATTTTAGCCCATTCTTCTGTATAGAACAGCTTCAACTCTGGGATGTTGGTGGGTTTCCTCACATGAACTGCTCGCTTCAGGTCCTTCCACAACATTTCGATTGGATTAAGGTCAGGACTTTGACTTGGCCATTCCAAAACATTAACTTTATTCTTCTTTAACCATTCTTTGGTAGAACGACTTGTGTGCTTAGGGTCGTTGTCTTGCTGCATGACCCACCTTCTCTTGAGATTCAGTTCATGGACAGATGTCCTGACATTTTCCTTTAGAATTCACTGGTATAATTCAGAATTCATTGTTCCATCAATGATGGCAAGTCATCCTGGCCCAGATGCAGCAAAACAGCCCCAAACCATGATACTACCACCACCATGTTTCACAGATGGGTTAAGGTTCTTATGCTGGAATGCAGTGTTTTCCTTTCTCCAAACATAACGCTTCTCATTTAAACCAAAAAGTTCTATTTTGGTCTCATCTGTCCACAAAACATTTTTCCAATAGCCTTCTGGCTTGTCCACGTGATCTTGAGCAAACTGCAGCAAACGAGCAGCAATGTTCTTTTTGGAGAGCAGTGGCTTTCTCCTTGCAACCCTGCCATGCACACCATTGTTGTTCAGTGTTCTCCTGATGGTGGACTCATGAACATTAGCCAATGTGAAAGAGGCCTTCAGTTGCTTAGAAGTTACCCTGGGGTCCTTTGTGACCTCGCCGACTATTACACGCCTTGCTCTTGGAGTGATCTTTGTTGGTCGCCCACTCCTGGGAAGGGTAACAATGGTCTTGAATTTCCTCCATTTGTACACAATCTGTCTGACTGTGGATTGGTGGAGTCCAAACTCTTTAGAGATGCTTTTGCAACCTTTTCCAGCCTGATGAGCATCAACAGCACTTTTTCTGAGGTCCTCAGAAATCTCCTTTGTTCGTGCCATGATACACTTCCACAAACATGTGTTGTGAAGATCAGACTTTGATAGATCCCTGTTCTTTAAATAAAACAGGGTGCCCACTCACACCTGATTGTCATCCCATTGATTGAAAACACCTGACTCTAATTTCACCTTCAAATTAACTGCTAATCCTAGAGGTTAACATACTTTTGCCACTCACAGATATGTAATATTGGATCATTTTCCTCAATAAATAAATGACCAAGTATAATATTTTTGTCTCATTTGTTTAACTGGGTTCTCTTTATCTACTTTCAGGACTTGTGTGAAAATCTGATGATGTTTTCGGTCATATTTATGCAGAAATACAGAAAATTCTAAAGGGTTCACAAACTTTCTGTTTCATGAGGTCTAAAGTGCTCTATCAGCTTATTACTCAGTATAATATGACACTTTTTAGGTCGAATCCCGTCATTTATAAGAGGAAGTCTGCTCCGTCTGGGTCCAGGCCTGTTTGAAGTTGGATCTGAGCCCTTCTATCATCTGTTCGATGGCCAAGCCATGATGCACAAGTTTGATTTCAGCAATGGTCAGGTCACTTATTTACGCAAGTAGGTTTACAATCTTCTACAGAAGGATTTACTTCCAAACATCTGTCTACAGATGTTTAGTGACAAACATTTTTGAAACATCTGTTTATCTTAACACTCACTTTACCAGGAAAACTCAAAAGACTCATTCATATACACCTTTTTAGTTTTTATGGTTTATATTACTTTGGCATAATAATGAAGACGTTAACATGCTGAAATAACAAATAAGGAATTATACTGTATTGCAATGGAGAAATTCATAACAATATTCCTGATGAGGAAAAAGCATTGGGAATTTGAATTATAATCAGACACAAAATATTGTGAATTATAAGGACTCTTGGTAAGTGATAACAGGAACTTGATTTGTGGATGATCCACAACATTATATATAAATAGATAACTATAAATGAAGAAAAAAAAAACAATGATGTGTCAATAATTAATAATGAAAAAAATGTAATAGTTGACAAATTGCTGTGGTTTGTCCAATTAATCACTTAATTAGCTTTGGGGTGATGATAGTAACTCCACATCACCCTGCTGCTGATTATTTTCCTAGAACAGCATGACCCGATGTGTTTTATTCCTTACATATTGACCATAATATGTAGAACTATGCATATATACATTTATACACCATAAAATTAAAAACACTGACAGGTGAAGAAGTGAATATCATTGATTATCTCATTACAATGGCACCTGTCAAGGGGTGGGATAAATTAGGCAGCAAGAGAACAGTCAGTTTTTGAAGTAGATGTGTTGGAAGCAGGAAAAATGGGCAAGTGTAAGGATCTGAGCAACTTTGACAAGGGCCAAATTGTGATGGTGAGATTACTGGGTCTGAATGCAAACTGCTGAAAAAGTTAATGTTGGCTAAAACAGACAGGTGTCAGCATTAACTTTTTCAGCAGTTTGTGCTACAGTAGCTCTTCTGTGGGACTGGACCATATGGGCTAGCCTTCATGCCCCATGTGAATCAATGAGCCTTGACACCCATGACCCTGTCACCAGTTCACCAGTTGTCCTTCAGATCCTTGAACCACTTTTGGTAGATACTAACCACTGCATACCGGGAACACCCCACAAGATGTGCTGTTTTGAAGATACTCAGATCCAGTCATCTCGCCATCACAATTTGGCCCTTGTCAAAGGCACTCAGATCCTTACACTCGCCCATTTTTCCTGCTTCCAACACATCAACTTCAAGAACTGACTGTTCTCTTGCTGCCTTACACGGCCTGTTCTATAATTGCGGGTACATTTCAAGTGCCGACTCTGTTAGTCATCATCAACTCTGTTGTCATTGAACTGGCCAATCCATTAACAGAATTGATGAAAACAGACTTGACATTTTCCACCATTTGGTGTCTTAATGCCACATGCTAATGTTGGTTAAAACAGAAAGCTGCATTAACTTTTTCAGCAGTTTGTACTTCAGTAGCTCTTCTGTGGGATTGGACCATATGGGCTAGCCTTCGTGCCTTGTGTGAATCAGTGAGCTTTGACACCCATGACCCTGTCACCAGTTCATCAACTTCAACATCAACTTCATTAACTGATTGTTCTCTTGCTGCCTTACATGGCCCATTCTATAATTGCAGGTACATTTCAAGTATTGACTGTTATTCATCGTCAACTCTGTTGCCGTTGAACTGGCCAATCCATTAACAGAATTGATGAAAACAGACTTGACATGTTCCACCATTTTGTGTCTTAATTCAACATTGCTAACCTCAAACTACCCACCACACGGCATGTATGAAAACAGAATGTTATGGATTCTAATCATATTATTGTTTTTTTTTAATGAGTGAGAGATTCACTCCGATATCACAATAACAGAGTTAACGAATGATTAATCTACTGTTGGTGTAAAATCCTCAACATTTTGTTCAAATTAATGAGAGAAGAAATGTAACACGCCTCACTGCCTTTCTGAAGTTTCCCGCCAGAGAAAGTGACATCGCTCAGTGCAGGAGTTATGCGTGTTATTAAAAGTCTTTGTGGATTTTATGCGGTTTTATAACAGAGTTAACAGAGTTGACAAGAACATTGGGACAGATAAAAAAAAAAAACACTGAAATTCCGCATAATACAAAAAATTGAATTTCTATGCAATTGATTTTACAACCCCGATTCCAAAAAAGTTGGGACAAAGTACAAATTGTAAATAAAAACGGAATGCAATGATGTGGAAGTTTCAAAATTCCATATTTTATTCAGAATAGAACATAGATGACATATCAAATGTTTAAACTGAGAAAATGTATCATTTAAAGAGAAAAATTAGGTGATTTTAAATTTCATGACAACAACACATCTCAAAAAAGTTGGGACAAGGCCATGTTTACCACTGTGAGACATCCCCTTTTCTCTTTACAACAGTCTGTAAACGTCTGGGGACTGAGGAGACAAGTTGCTCAAGTTTAGGGATAGGAATGTTAACCCATTCTTGTCTAATGTAGGATTCTAGTTGCTCAACTGTCTTAGGTCTTTTTTGTCGTATCTTCCGTTTTATGATGCGCCAAATGTTTTCTATGGGTGAAAGATCTGGACTGCAGGCTGGCCAGTTCAGTACCCGGACCCTTCTTCTACGCAGCCATGATACTGTAATTGATGCAGTATGTGGTTTGGCATTGTCATGTTGGAAAATGCAAGGTCTTCCCTGAAAGAGACGTCGTCTGGATGGGAGCATATGTTGCTCTAGAACCTGGATATACCTTTCAGCATTGATGGTGTCTTTCCAGATGTGTAAGCTGCCCATGCCACACGCACTAATACAACCCCATACCATCAGAGATGCAGGTTTCTGAACTGAGCGCTGATAACAACTTGGGTCGTCCTTCTCCTCTTTAGTCCGAATGACACGGCGTCCCTGATTTCCATAAAGAACTTCACATTTTGATTCGTCTGACCACAGAACAGTTTTCCACTTTGCCACAGTCCATTTTAAATGAGCCTTGGCCCAGAGAAGACGTCTGCGCTTCTGGATCATGTTTAGATACGGCTTCTTCTTTGAACTATAGAGTTTTAGCTGGCAACGGTGGATGGCACAGTGAACTGTGTTCACAGATAATGTTCTCTGGAAATATTCCTGAGCCCATTTTGTGATTTCCAATCCAGAAGCATGCCTGTATGTGATGCAGTGCCGTCTAAGGGCCCGAAGATCACGGGCACCCAGTATGGTTTTCTGGCCTTGACCCTTACGCACAGAGATTCTTCCAGGTTCTCTGAATCTTTTGATGATATTATGCACTGTAGATGATGATATGTTCAAACTCTTTGCAATTTTACACTGTCGAACTCCTTTCTGATATTGCTCCACTATTTGTCAGCGCAGAATTAGGGGGATTGCTGATTCTCTTCCCATCTTTACTTCTGAGAGCCGCTGTCCTTCCAAGATGCTCTTTTTATACCCAGTCATGTTAATGACCTATTGCCAATTGACCTAATGAGTTGCAATTTGGTCCTCCAGCGGTTCCTTTTTTGTACCTTTAACTTTTCCAGCCTCTTATTGCCCCTGTCCCAACTTTTTTGAGATGTGTTGCTGTCATGAAATTTCAAATGAGCCAATATTTGGCATGAAACTTCAAAATGTCTCACTTTCGACATTTGATATGTTGTCTATGTTCTATTGTGAATACAATATCAGTTTTTGAGATTTGTAAATTATTGCATTCCGTTACAATTTGTACTTTGTCCCAACTTTTTTGGAATCGGGGTTGTATAACAGTTAATAGAATAAGCCCCAAAAAACAGACTGTTGGACTGAATCACGTCATGTTTATTCGAGTTGAATGGATGAATCAGGAGTCGAAGACGGCCGGTAATGTTGGGGGAGGAGTCACTTAGTTAATGTTTTCTGGATAAATTGGGTCTAAAATGGATATCAAGCATTGCTGTTGGTGAAAGTTTGTCATAATTTGCATTATTGTTCCAAACCGATTCAATAAAGATCTCTTTGTGGAAAATAACAAGATTTATCTCAGAGACGCGAAATGTACCCCGAATTCTAGAATGACCTGTATATCTGACCCCTTGACAGGTGCCACTGTAACAACATAATCAATGTAATTCACTTTACCTATCTGTTTTTGATGTTATGGCTGATTGGTGTATAAGACAAATGTGAGAAATTATAATGGATGACTGAATTGAAACCTTGGTACACGATATTATTTCCAATACTGCTATAGTGCTTTACTGAACAGAGAATACTTTTTGTTTCACTCACAGATTCATTAAAACAGATGCATACGTCCGTGCCATAACAGAGAATCGTGTTGTAATCACTGAATTTGGAACATGTGCTTATCCGGACCCCTGCAAGAACATCTTCTCCAGGTTTTATTCTGCTATTCTGTTTAACTCTATCTGTAAAACTCTGCTGTGTATAATGTGTATAGGGTGTGATATGTTTGTATGCTGCATCAGTGCTGCCAGTTGGTCACACTAATGTTTATTTTGTTCAGGTTTTTCTCTTACTTCAAGGGCGTTGAGGTCACAGATAACTGTCTAGTGAACGTTTATCCCATCGGAGAAGACTTCTATGCCGTCACAGAGACAAACTACATCACTAAAGTAAACCCGGACACTTTAGCGACTCTAAAAAAGGTAACGCTGAAAAAATGCACCTGTAGAATATTTTAAAACCCGACAAGAGATTTTGTAGATTCAGTAATAAGTTGTTTGATGTGAGTTCAACTGTTTGAAAAACAAAACAAGACATTATTAGACAACAGATAATGGGGTAGAAACACTGACACTACCCTCATAAAAATAAAAAAAAAATCCAGATTGTATGAATATGCACATGGCCCGCCTACAAACCCTGGTAAATAAGTGCTGCTTGGCATTCATTTGCATATTGACTCTGATTGGCTGGTATATTTTATGATATCATAACACTTGCCTATTTCTTGTTTGGTTTTAGCTCAGATTTTCCAATGAGATTTTTAACTCCTCCCTTTTCTAAAAAAAAAGAATGATGCAATACTAGTTCAGTGGCAAAAGCAGTAGCTAATCTAATGGAATAACATACGGCAAGCTAGTTACAGTCAGTCACTAAACCTCAAGTCTGAGTCCAGCCTTGAGTCCCTAGTGTTCAAGTCCGAGTCATGAAAGAAAATTTCAAGTCGAGTCCGAGAACAAGACTCCGACCGCACCATTTGACGGTGGCTGTTGCTGCCTTTATGTGAAAGCGTCTCTGCTACTGTGTTGGACTAACATTCCTGCTCGACTGTCCCATTTTAGTTAACAGGCTACAGATAAAAAGCTTGTTCATCGCTCAGCAAGCCCCGCCCACTATCAACAGGGCAAATAACATGAGAGAGGGTTAACACTAGCTAGTTCATCGCTCAGCAAGCCCCGCCCACTATCAACAGAGCAATGAACATAGCGTGTCACTTCCTTCTCTGGGTGGAGTTTTGACAAATGACAATTGAAGTTCAAGGTTGTCCCCGTCGTCTCCTCGATAGTTCTTCTACATATGGAACACATACAGTAGCAGTGCATGTTTTCCCACTGCACGAGAAGTCTGTATAAGCAAAGCGGACAATCCTGGGGCGTCTCTCCAGGCATTTTAGCGCCATTAACGTTAGTTTGTTCCTGAACAGGTGAATGTGCATTCTCTTGCATGAAATTTGTATAAAAATGAACGTAGATATAAATATCTTATGTCAAATTATTATGGCATGTTACAAAAAAAAAGAAAAAATCAGAGTCCTCATCTCCAATTTATGAGCTCGAATGCAGTTAATGCACGAGTCCGAGTCATCAGTGTTCAAGTCCAAGTCAAATCCATCCATCCATCCATTATCTGTAGCCGCTTATCCTGCCCTACAGGGTCGCAGGCAAGCTGGAGCCTATCCCAGCTGACTATGGGCGAGAGGCGGGGTACACCCTGGACAAGTCACCAGGTCATCACAGGGCTATCACATAGACACAGACAACCATTCACACTCACATTCACACCTACGGTCAATTTAGAGTCACCAGTTAACCTAACCTGCATGTCTTTGGACTGTGGGGGAAACCGGAGCACCCGGAGGAAACCCATGCAGACACGGGGAGAACATGCAAACTCCGCACAGAAAGGCCCTCGCCGGCCACGGGGCTCGAACGCAGGACCTTCTTGCTGTGAGGCGACAATGCTAACCACTACACCACCGTGCCGCCCCATCAAGTCAAATCACGAGTCTTTAAAATTAGGGCACGAGTTGGACCCGAGTCCAAGTCCTGGACTTGAATATGACAAGACTGGTTACAGTCATGGGAGCAAATGTCACCAAGATATGGGAGAACATTTCGGCTATGAGCGACAGCATTGTATCTTCGCATAATGAGTTAAACTATTATTTTAGTCTGACGAGCATCTTTATTTCTCATCTCATCTCATCTCATCTCATCTCATCTCATCTCATCTCATCTCATCTCATTATCTGTAGCTGCTTTATCCTGTTCTACAGGGTCGCAGGCAAGCTGGAGCCTATCCCAGCTGACTACGGGTGAAAGGCGGGGTACACCCTGGACAAGTCGCCAGGTCATCACAGGGCTGACACATATGGCCCTTTTCCACTACCCTTTTTCAGCTCACTTCAGCTCACTTCAGCCCGACACGGCTCACGTTTCGACTATCTCAAAACAGCACGACTCAGCTCGCTTCAGCCCTGCTTAGCCCCCAAAACTCGCACGGTTTTGGAGTGGGGCTGAAGCGAGCCAAACCGAGCTGAGTGAGGCTGGGGGTGTGAGCAGACACTCCCCTGTGCACTGATTGGTGAGGAGGAGTGTCCTCACATGCCCACACACGCCCCGCGAGCACGCTGGGATCTGTAAACACCGTAAACCCGGAAGAAGAAGAATTACGAATTACGAGAATTTCTGGAGCCTTATGCGCCTCGCCTCATCTATACGCTCTTGCCAGTATCTGTTGGCATTGTCGGTGACAACAAGCCACAGCACCAAGACCAGCAACACTAACGACTCCATGTTTATTGTTTACTTTCCGGGTCGTGAGACTACCGCTTAAAAGGTCACTGATGTCACTGTTTGCGCCGCTTAACGACATCACGTGACGTCCACCCACTTTCGCTAACTCCACCCAATGTGTCCACCCACTTCCAGCCAGCACGGTTCAGCGCGGTTGTAGTCGAAATGCAACTCCAATAGCCCCGCTCAGCTCGACTCAGCCCAACTCAGCACGGCACGGCTCAGCCCGACTCAGCCGCGTTTGTAGTGGAAAAGCGGCAATAGACACAGACAACCATTCACACTCACATTCACACCTACGGTCAATTTAGAGTCACCAGTTAACCTAACCTGCATGTCTTTGGACTGTGGGGGAAACCGGAGCACCCGGAGGAAACCCACACGGACACAGGGAGAACATGCAAACTCCACACAGAAAGGCCCTCGCCGGCCACGGGGCTCGAACCCGGACCTTCTTGCTGTGAGGCGACAGCGCTAACCACTACACCACCATGCCACCCTGCATCTTTATTTCTCTATGTTTATTCGTGAGCTGGTGTATTGTGCTAGCAGGAGCATGTGCTGTATTGACAACAATTTATTGAACCTACAGTACTTATCTGCCTGGCAGCTACAGTATAAAAGACTAATAGCACTAGTATGCTAGTGATTAGTACAGCATGTAAATTTCCTTTTTTACATTTCGTACAGTTGAAAATGTAAATATAGCGTACTTTAAGGTACATAATCAAACCTTTAAAAAAAGAAAAAAAAACCCTGTTTGAGTAAATACACACATTTCCAGGTAAAATATGCATACTAAAATGTTTTTTTTTCTTTTCTGAGAGTGCAGTGTGTACACTTAAATTAATTCCCCAAAACAATTTAAATATAAAGCTCATTTTATAATATTAAGACTGACATTGACATTAATGTCCCTCGTACACTATAACAGCTCTGCCTCGATATACGAAAGGAACAGTACACTTGAGCTTACAATCTGAGCATAACCTGGCACAGGTGACATTCTTTTTCATTCTGAATTGAAAGGTGGACATGTGCAACTATGTCAATATAAACGGAATAACAGCCCACCCTCACATCGAGAGAGACGGCACGGTGTACAACATCGGAAACTGCATGGGGAAAGGAGCCTCACTGGCTTACAACATCATCAAGATCCCACCCAAGCAGAAAGGTAACCGGTACTCATACTGAATATCTACTTCTAAACATCTATATTATACAGACCTGAGTGTTTTACTGGGAAATACGCCACTCATATTGTTCATACGAGCTCCATCTGGGACATGGAGAACCAAAACCATGACATGACATGAATTGTTTTGATAAATTTGGGTACTTTTTGTTTGTGAATGTGTCAATATAATAAAAAGAAAATCACATGTTGGATTGAAGATATGAAGTTTATCTTCTCGTGTTGAAAAACTCGTATTTTTCAGACGAAATATATCACGGATCTGAGTGACATATTTAAATAATATTGGCTGGCTTTGTTTCATGGTATATCAGATATATTCCATTCAGCTAGCATGATATTGAACCAGTCGAAGATGAGTAGATATATATTTTAGATATATATCTAACACGAAAAAAATCCAGCCAATATTATTATTATTATTATTATCCATACACATTCCTTTTAGGTGTTCAACATGTCTTTCTCTTTCAAAATTCTCTCAAAATCTTGCGTATTTAACAAAGCAAACCTGGCGGCCATGTTTGTTTACAAATTGTCACAGCGCTGAAGTTTTACATCTCTGACGTCATGTTGTCTTGACAACCATCCATGTGATATTGTAAACCATATTCAACGCTGGTTCTCCATTGGGTAGAGTGACGTAATACACGTAGGATAAGCGATATGCTAACAATATTGCATGCTATCAAACCAAATGAATGAAACCCGCTAGAAGGGAATAGAACACGTGTTTTTATTCCATGAAAAAAGTGTCCTGTATGTATAATAATTCCCGATATGTCACTCCGATGTGTTTTCCCACTGACTAAACATGTGTTGTCAAAATGGTGAACTGGTTCAGAATTAAAATTATTTTATTAACTTGTTTTTTTTTGTGTGTGTGTCCATATAATTTAACTGCACAAACCTTACTGCAGTGTCCAGCTTCGTGGCTCTAAAGGAAGTAGGTTACTCTAAAGGGCAACATTAACTTCTGATGTAATCTAAAACCTGATTGATTGAAATTAATTTATGGGAGTATAAACTATCCCGTCCCAAGTCTCCCCTACAAGAAAGGAATACAAAATTCAATCAACTATTGCACTTTCAATTAATAGCACCCATGGAGAGTTGATATGGTTATACACAGTGGGTCTGTCTTCTCAGATTTTTGCAAATAGGTATTAAAAGCTTCATTTCTCAGTGGAAGGCTTGATTTATAACCACAACCTGATCTTAAATGAAGGCAGTGGTAATGGAAGGCTTTGTGGTAATGGCTCTGTAAAAAATCTTGAATAGTTACAAATAACTTGTTAAAATGCCTTGAATTGTTTTGAAAAAGGTTTTATAATGCAGAGTTTATGAAGGTACACTCTCAGAAAATAAAGTACATTAGTGTACCTTTAGGCATACAACAGCTTGTCACTGGGTCAGGACCCTCTAAGGTATTTATTTGTACCCTTTATATACTGATTGGGAACATATATGTCCCTTTTTGGCCCTAAAAAGGGACACATAGTTACCTCGAGGTCCAATAATGAGCCCTAGAGGGTACAGTGGCATACAAAAGTTTGGGCACCCTTACGAAAATGTCTGTTACTGTGAATAGTTAAGTGAGCAGAAGATGAACTGATCACCAAAAGGCATAAAAGTAAAGATGAGACATTTATTTTCAGCGTTTTCTGCAAGATTTGTGTATTATTTTTGTTTTGTACAATTGGAGAGTGAAAAAAGAAAAGGAACACCATGCGAAAGTTTGGGCACCCCAATACATTTGAGTTCTCAGGTAACTTTTACCAAGGTTCCAGACCTTAATTGGCTTATTGAGCTGTGGCTTGTTCAAATTCTTCGTTAGGAAAGGTCAGATGATGCAGATTTCAAAGCTGTATAAATTCTCTGACTCCTCAAACTTGTCCCTAAAATCAACAGCCATGGGCTCCTCTAAGCAACTCCCTCGCATTCTGAATAATAAAATAATTGATGCTCACAAAGCAGGAGAAGGCTACAAGAACATAGCAAAGTGTTTTCAGGTAGCTGTTTCCTCAGATTGTAATGTTATTAAGAAATGGCAGTTAACAGAAACAGTAGAGATCAAGGTGAGGTCTGGAAGATGAAGAAAACTTTCTGAAAGAACTGCTCGTTGGATTGCTAGAAAGGCAAATAAAAACCCCTGTTTGACTGCAAAAGACCTTCAGAAAGATTTAGCAGACCCTGGAGTGGTGGTGCACTGTTCTACTATGCAGCGACACCTGAACCTTCATGGAAGAGTCATCAGAAGAAAACCGTTCCTGCGTCCTAGCCACAAAATTCAGCGTCTGAAGTTTGCAAATGAACATCTAAATAAGCCTGATGCATTTTGGAAACAAGTCCTGTGGACTGATGAAATCAAAATAGAACTTTTTGGCCACAATGTGCAAAGGTATGTTTGGAAACAAAAGGGTGCCAAATTCCAGGAAAAGAACACCTCTCCAACTCTGAAGCATGGGTGTGGATGGATCATGCTTTGGGGTTGTATTGCAGCCAGTGGCACAGGGCACATTTCATCGGTCGAGGGAAGCATGGATTCAAATAAATACCAGCAAACTCTGGAAGCAAACATCACACCATCTGTAAAAAAGTTGAAGTTAAAAAGAGGACGGGTCCTACAATAAGACGATGATCCAAAACACACCTCAAAATCTACAATGGAATACCTCAAGAGGCACAAGCTGAAGGTTTTGCCTGGGCCCTCACAGTCCCCTGACCTAAACATCATTGAAAATCTGTGGATAGATGTCAAAAGAGCAGTGCATGCAAGACAGCCCAAGAAACTTGTAGAACTGGAAGCTTTTTGCAAGGACAAATATGTGAAAATCCCCCAGGTAAGAACTGAAAGATTATTAGCTGGCTACAAAAAGTGTTTACAAGCTGTGATACTTGCCAAAGGGGGTGTTACTAGGTACTAACCATGCAGGGTGCCCAAACTTTTGCTTCAGGCCTTTTTCCTTTTTTGTCATTTTGAAAATGTAAAAGATGAAAATTAAAAAATTGTTTTTGCTTAAAATATAAAGGGAATGAGTCATCTTTAACTTTATGCCTTTTGGAGATCATTTCATCTTCAACTGGCTTAACTGTTCACAGTAACAGCAATTTTGACCAGGGGTGCCCAAACTTTTGCATACCACTGTGCATTAGTGTAAACTGTACGGTACCTTGGGGGACAGAAATGGACTCCTACTGTACCTGCATTTCTGACAGTGTAGATATGAATACGGAGAAGGAAAAGGATAAATACTGACTAAAATTTACTTTCCACTCAGCGGTTGTGCTACACCTTAGACCACATGAATTTGCATGTTATTGAATTAGACGTGTTTAAAAAAAAGTCTCGTCAAGCCTTTAATAACACTATAAAAAAAGCTATAACTCTGACAAGTCATGATATCTTTTAACGACGTGCCCCATCTCCTTGCCTGATCCAAAACAAAACTTTGCGTATTACAGATTCATGAATAATAACCACCACACCATGACATATTTACACACTCTTAAACCAAAGAAGATTTTCAAATTTTCACTGTATTCATTTTAGCTACAAATGATTATGAGTTTAAATCCTGAGCTCCACTATTGGACGTTAACCCTCAACCTCAACCGCTCAGCTTTGTGTGACTTCTAATCGGATAATGTGTTTGTTCTCCCCTTAGATAAGTCAGACCCGATTGAGAAATCCAAGGTGGTGGTGCAGTTTCCCAGCGCTGAGAGGTTTAAACCATCTTACGTGCACAGGTTCATGTTCAATCTCATCATCTAAGCAATCTAAAGCATGATCGCTTCATAGAGAAATGAGACGAGTCTCCTGATGACTTGTCCCCTCTGTGTGTGTTCTTCTATTCAGCTTCGGGATAACGGACAACTACTTTGTGTTTGTAGAGACGCCCATCAAAATCAACCTACTGAAGTTCCTGAGTGCCTGGGCCATTCGTGGGTCCAACTACATGGACTGCTTTGAATCCGACGAGCAGAAAGGAGTAATTATGTTCAAAATATTACATAAATATTACTTATCAAAATGTATGCTGAGGAAGAAAACAGGCTTGTAGTACTTGGGTCCGATTCGTGCCCTAATTTTAAGGACTCATGACTCGACTTGGACTTGAGCACTGATGACTTGGACTTGGACTCGTGCATTAACTGCAGTAGGACTCGTAAATTGGAGATGAGGACTCCAATTTTTTTCATAACATGCCATAGTAATTTGGCATAAGATATTTATATCTACATTAATTTTTGTACTAATTTTGTGTAAGAGTGTCACACCTGCCCGCCTTGGCATGTGCATCAGATAGACTCTCAGGCGCGCTCCGGACAGCGCACGCACCAAGCGGACTCTCGCGCTGTAAATGACTCGCACCTGCCCAGGATTAAGCCGCAATCAGTGTGCCTATATAAAAACTGTGAAAACACACTTACTTTGTGAAGTATTGAGTTGCATTGCTGACATATTACCGAGCCTTATTTCCTTGTTTGGTTTCCTGATTTCCTGTTTCTCATCTTTGATTCTGCCGAGTCAATGATAGCCTGTTTGTGCCTTGCTCGACCTATTGCCTGTTTCACTGTTTTACGATTTTGCCTGCCATTCTGGATTGTTTACCTGTCTTCACTTGTATTAATAAACACACCTTCTCTAATTACATCCATCTCTGACACAATACTTCACACTCCCTGACAAAGAGAAGCACATTCACCTGTTCATACGTCATGTTCAGGAACAAACTGATGTTAATGGTGCTGAAACAGCCACCGTCAAATGGTGCAGTTGGAGTCTTGTTCTCGGACTCGACTCAAACTTTTCTTTAATGACTTGGACTTGAACACTGGGGACTCAAGACTGGACTCGGACTCGAGGTTTAGTGACTTGATTACAACACTGGAAGAAAATACAGTAGGAGGAATACAGTTGATAATGGAAGGATGCTATTTGCACTACTAAAAGATATAAATACCAATATAGGTACAGATGCCAAAAACAAAATACATGATAGATCCTCTGCTCCATAGAAGAGCCATACTGGAATTTTTGCATTTTTTTTAAGGATCAGAATGCGAGAAAATCTCTAACAAAGTTCATTATACTTGTCTCTGCATTTATAATGAGAAGTACTGGATTTGTTATCCATGTATCATTAGGTGAGTTAGAAATCTAGGTTTTAAATAAAAGTCATAACAAGCTTACACCAAAAGATTTTTGGTGGGAATCAGTAGAGCCAGCATTTTACAACTTAAAGGTACAGTACATTATTGGCATTCAGCAGATGCTCTTATCCAGAGCGACGTACAACATACCCAGAGCAGCCTGGGGAGCAGCTGAGAGTTAGGTGCCTTGCTCAAGGGCACTTCAGCCAGTCCTGCTGGTCCAGGGAATCGAACCAGCAACCTTTTGATCCCTTCTCTAACCATTAGGCCATGGCTACCCCAGCTCATTAGGTGAGATGTGACCCTCATCCCCAACCCCAACCCCCATTTCACCCATGTACACAAAACCCCACCCCCAGAAGTCATAGTGGTTCAAACAGAGTTCGAGGTGAAGTTTCAACTTGTAATTTCTCACCTACAACTGATAAAATCCACCGCAAACACCCCCTCAACTTGTCAACTTGGGGTAGTCTTCTCAACTTCCAGTTCCTTTCCTGCCTATAAATCTATAACATTAACTTACTTGATACTAATCAATCTTTTGAGAATTTACTCATCAACTAGCTAGCTTGCTGCTACATGGTGTTGTCTGCTGTTGTTGCTGTGCTGCAATTTCAGTACAAAATATTGCATGAATGTTCGAGGTTCACTATAAAGAAATAGCCACTCAGGCCTGTAACTGTAAGTGTTTAGTTAAAGTGGCTTCATGGCTTTTTATTTAATTAGTGTTTGTCATGTAATGGGTGTTAGCCAAATGTAAGTGCAGGAAGATTTATTAGAAAACACGTCTTGAAAAATCGTGGTCAAAATCACAAGCAATGGTCAAGCAAGGCACAGGCAGGATATCAGCGGTAATATCAAAGGCAAAGTCCAAAAACAAAAACATGAGTCAAAACCAGGAAGGCAATGCAATAAACAAAAGCTTGGTAATGACAGACACAGGGAAAAGAGCATATACATACTTCACAAAGTGTGCTGTGTGCTGTGATTGCGCTCTTATCAGGAACAGGTACATGGCAATTAGTTCTAATGAGTTTGAGTGCTCATTGAGCATGACTAGCAGTCCATGGCATGCGCTCTGAGTGCCAATGTGTGCGGACATGACAGCATTTGCATTAGTAAGGGTTGTTGTGACATCACTTGCCATTCAACTGCTTGAAAGCCAAATCATAACAGTATAAACACACAAAATTGAGTTTATACTGATGTAGGAAAATGGTCAAGAGTGCCATCACTATCCTGATTTTCTCTGTAACTCAGTGTTGAGGGTTTTTTTGTTGTTGTTGTAGTTTTGGCCAGGTACCACCTGAACTGATAACCACATCATCAGTTTTTCTTTGGCTAATCAGACACAAGGTACACCACCACTCTTGCCGAAGCAGTAAGGTGTTAGGTGCTTTGCTTGAGCATTTCAGCCAGTCCTGCTGGTCTAGGGAATCAAACCAGAAACCTTTTGGCCCCAAAGCTGCTTCTCTAACCATTAGGCCATGGCTTTCCCCATCTGGGCTTTATTTAAGGTTTTAAGCTGTGGTATTAACACTGTAATCATTCTGTGTTCCACCCCACACCATTCAGCTGCTTGAATACAAAGTTATCATGCTACAGATGTGAAATTCAACTTATATTGATTTACAAGGATGGTCAAAAGTGCAGTTGCTGTCCTGTAACCAGTTCAAAACTTTACCCTGATTGTGTTTCCGAACCTGGCCAGGAGTAACATCACTAACTGTGCATCCAGCTTTATCCCCTTTACCAGGAACAAATTACTTCAACATGGAAAAGTGCTGCCAGTGTGTTGTGTCATTACATTTTTCAAAAAACAGCATGGTGTTTGGCTCACTCGAGAATGAACTGGCTGCGCTGGGCGCTTGCTGATTTCAGTCTGAGATGGGGTGGAGTTAAAGGGACGTTGGGGAGTGTCGAAAAAATGACTGGCTCATAAACACAAACATACACTCTGGACCATAATGTAATTTTTGAGGCCTAACCCTAACCTTTTTTTCTTTTACAACCCCAATTCCAAAAAAGTTGGGACACTGTGCAAACTGTAAATAAAAACAATGCAATAATTTGCAAATCATGGAAACCCTATATTTCATTGAAAATAGCACAAAGACAATTTTTTTAAAAATATATGCTCATTTTGAATTTGATGTCAGCAACACATTACAGAAAAGTTGGGACGGGGCATGTTTACCACTGTGTTGCATCACCTCTACTTTTAACAACACTCTGTAAATGTTTGGGAACTGAGGAGACCAATTGCTTTAGTTTTGAAAGAGAAATCTTGTCCCATTCTTGCCTGATATACAATTTCAGTTGCTCAACAGTTCGGGGTCTCCTTTGTCGTATTTTGCGCTTCATAATGCGCCAAAAGTTTTAAATGGGAGACAGGTCTGGACTGCAGGCAGGCCAGTTTAGCACCTGCACTCTTTTACTACAGAGCCATGCAGTTTTAATATGTGCAGAAAGCAGTTTAGCATTGTCTTGCTGAAAGAAGGAAGGCCTTCCCTGAAAAAGATTTTGTCTGGATGGCAGCATATTGCTCTGAAACGTGTATATATTATTCAGCATTAATGATAATACAAGCTACCCATGTCTCTGTCCCAACTTTTCTGAAACATGTTGCTGACATCAAATTCAAAATGAGCATATATTTTTCAAAAAACAACAAAATTTCTCAGTTTTAACATTTGATATGTTGTCTTTGTACTATTTTCAATGAAATATAGGGTGTCCATGATTTGCAACTTATCGCATTCTGTTTTTAATTTATGTTTACAGCGTCCCAACTTTTTTGGAATTAGGGTTGTAGTGTATGTTTTCCAATTTATTTGTATTAATAAGTAAATAAAACAAATAGACTATTGCACATTTAATCTCTCAATGTGAGATTATTATTATTATTATTATGAGAAAAGTCTGTAGTTAGTAGTCTTTGACTGTACTATCATTATTTGAATTGTTTAATGATACATTTTCTAATAATTTCTACAGACATGGATCCACATAGCCAAGAAGGATCCAGGCGAGTACATCGACTACAAGTTCAGGACTTCATCCATTGGACTTTTCCACCACATCAACTGTTATGAAGACTCAGGGTTTATTGTTTTCGACCTGTGCGCCTGGAAAGGGTACATGAACCAACCTGACATTCTGTTACAGTGTAATTATTGGATGGGATAAGCTAATACACTGGCAAGTGGCCTAGTCGTTAGCATGTCTGCCTCTCGCTTGGGAGATCGTGAGTTCTACTCACGGTCGGGTCATACCAAAGACCATCATAAAAATGGTGCCTTCTGGCAAGGCACGCTGCAATACAGATGCGAGTGGGGAGTCAAACTCTCGCAGTTACCAGAGGACTAGCCCCTTACTGTAACCCTAGCTATGTAATATAGGCGAGAGGCTGAGGGCTACAAAACGGAGATCAGCGCCGCCAAATGCACCATGAATGGTGC
Source organism: Neoarius graeffei (assembly GCF_027579695.1). Taxonomy (NCBI): domain Eukaryota; kingdom Metazoa; phylum Chordata; class Actinopteri; order Siluriformes; family Ariidae; genus Neoarius; species Neoarius graeffei. The sequence goes on from NC_083569.1 coordinate 99,088,208, forward strand.
GGGAAGGACTTGATAAGCTAATGCGTTAAGATTTTTTTTTTCAGGAAGTAGTACAGAAGTCAGTCCATATTTAGTGATGGTGGAAATTAATCTGATGTTGGAGTTTATTATTTTTCATTTTTTATTAAAAAAAAAGACAAAACAAAAAAACCCCACATTACTACAGAATGCTTTTCAACCATTTCATTATCTTACATTATTTATTTTGACTTTTTTTTTTACAGACTGTAGCAGTCAAAAGTTTGTACACCCCTGCTCAGAGACGGGCTTCATTTTTACAATTTTCTAAAGATTTTAGAACAAAAATGAGGACTTTAACGTGATGAAAGAACATACGGAACTATGCGATGATCAAGAAAAGTGTTCGATCAAAAATAATTTTTAAAACATCTTCACAGAATTCTTTCTGATGAAGCTTTGTACAATCTCTTCTACTTCTCAACCAGCTTCATAAAGAGCTTAAAGAGTCCTTCAGACATCACACATCAAGTTGGTACTCCTTCATTCTAATAGAAATTATGAACTTGTTTAATGTGATAAAACATTAAAAATACATTTTGATTCAAATTTATCAAATAAACAAATTTCAGACATAAGAAAATGTCGTTCAGGAAAGGAAAAAATATACAGTTAGGTCCATAAATATTTCGACAGAGACAACATTTTTCTAATTTTGGTTCTGTACATTACTACAATTAATTTTGAACAAAACAATTCAGATGCAGTTGAAGTTCAGACATTCAGCTTTAATTCAGTGGGTTGAACAAAATGATTGCATAAAAATGTGAGGAACTAAAGCATTTTTAAACACAATGCCTTCATTTCAGGGGCTCAAAAGTATTTGGACAAATTAAATAATTGTAAATAAAATGTTAATCTCGAATACTTGGTTGAAAACCCTTTGTTGGCAATGACTGCCTGAAGTCTTGAACTCATGGACATCACCAGACGCTGTGTTTCCTCCTTTTTAATGCTCTGCCCGGCCTTTACTGCAGTGGTTTTCAGTTGCTGTTTGTTTGTGGGCCTTTCTGTCTGAAGTTTAGTCTTTAACAAGTGAAATGCATGCTCAATTGGGTTGAGATCAGGTGACTGACTTGGCCATTCAAGAATATTCCACTTCTTTGCTTTAATAAACTTATGGGTTGCTTTGGCTGTATGTTTTGGGTCATTGTCCATCTGTATTATGAAACGCCGACCAATCAGTTTGGCTGCATTTGGCTGGATTTGAGCACACAGTATGTCTCTGAATACCTCAGAATTCATCCGGCTGCTTCTGTCCTGTGTCACATCATCAATAAACACTAGTGACCCAGTGCCACTGGCAGCCATGCATGCCCAAGCCATCACAGTGCCTCCACCGTGTTTTACAGATGATGTGGTATGCTTTGGATCATGAGCTGTACCACGCCTTCACCATACTTTTTTCTTTCCATCATTCTGGTAGAGGTTGATTTTGGTTTCATCTGTCCAAAGAATGTTCTTGCAGAACTGTGCTGGCTTTTTTAGATGTTTTTAGCAAAGTCCAATCTAGCCTTTTTATTCTTGAGGCTTATGAGTGGCTTGCACCGTGCAGTGAACCCTCTGTATTTACTTTCATGCAGTCTTCTCTTTATGGTAGATTTGGATATTGATACGCCTACCTCCTGGAGAGTGTTGTTCACTTGGTTGGCTGTTGTGAAGGGGTTTCTCTTCACCATGGAAATTATTCCGCGATCATCCACCACTGTTGTCTTCTGTGAGCGTCCAGGTCTTTTTGCATTGATGAGTTCACCAGTGCTTTCTTTCTTTCTCAGGATGTACCAAACTGTAGATTTTGCCACTCCTAATATTGTAGCAATTTCTCGGATGGGTTTTTTCTGTTTTCGCAGCTTAAGGATGACTTGTTTCACCTGCATGGAGAGCTCCTTTGACTGCATGTTTTCTTCACAGCAAAATCTTCCAAATGCAAACACCACACCTCAAATCAACTCCAGGCCTTTTATCTGCTTAATTGAGAATGACATAACGAACGAATTGCCCACACCTGCCCATGAAATAGCCTTTGAGTCAATTGTCCAATTACTTTTGGTCCCTTTAAAAACAGGGTGGCACATGTTAAGGAGCTGAAACTCCTAAACCCTTCATCCAATTTTAATGTGGATACCCTCAAATGAAAGCTGAAAGTCTGGACTTTATGTCCATGTCCATTATATAACTATAACTTGAATATGTTTCAGTAAACAGGTAAAAAAAAAATTGTGTCAGTGTCCAAATATATATGGACCTAACTGTATATCTTCTTATAGAAAAAATTTTATTTATTTATTAGCTCATCTGACAATAAGGACGATGAGTTTGTGGCGTGGCGTGGCGTCTGTCATCCACAATTCGGTTAAATCGTATCTCTTCTGTCAGTTCTCCATGGATTTCCATTCTGATTGTTTTGTTTGAAAGAACTCATCATCACGCCACACAAAACCTTGTTGTTGTTTTGTCAAATTAACAAATTTTCCAGGCCTGTCACTAGAATTGTATCTCCTCTCTCATTTATAATCCGATTTCAGTTCTGATTGATGTTTTGGGTCGCTCTTCCTTCAGGAAACAAAACTTGGTTGGTTGTTTGTTGATTTTCCCGTTGAAAACAATTTGTTTATTTTCAGTTAAATTGTATCTTCTCCCGCAGTTCTCAATGGATTTCAGTTCTGATTGTTTTATTTGAAATAACTCGGCCTTCTGCACAACGCTTGGTCATTGTATTGTCAATTTTTTGCGAACAAATTAGTAATTAGGTCAACTTCACGGATTTTCTTCCAACTAGAATTGTATCCCCTCTCTCATTATGAATGTGAATTCAGTTCTGATCAGTGTTTTGGGTCGATCTCTCAGGGAACAAAATTTAGTCCTTTGTTGATTTTCCTGTTGTAAACAGTTAGTCGTGGAGGTTGGTCCTCTCTCACATCGTCACATTTCAGTTCTGTTTGATGTTTTGTTCGTCGTGGTTATTTTGATGGCAGGCCAGATGAGCTACTACGTCCTTGACATTCTGGTTTATTTATTTTTAACCAGTAGTATCTGAGTAGGACAGCGGTTAAGGTTTTGTTTCCCTTGAACAAGACTCTGAACGCTCTCTTGCTCAATTCTGTGCTTTTCACTCTTTTGCTTAATCTGTGTGATCTTTTATTTTTTGATAAAAATGTCCCCTAAAATTAATACATTTCAATAGAATTCCCAACAGAGCTCAGTGCAGTGGAAATTATTATTATTATTATTTTTTTAGAATTATAAAACAGCAGTGAAATTTCAGATAGGAAACCACCAGTGTTTGAGTTTGTATACACTGATAAGCAGGGTTTGTATGTGTATCTTTTAAAAAAAAAACCTAACTTGACTTGTTTTTACACTTTACACAGATTTGAGTTTGTGTACGACTACCTGTGGTTGGCAAACCTACGTCAGAACTGGGACGAGATCAAGAAACATGCCATGATCGCCCCTCAGCCAGAAGTGCGCAGGTTTGTGGTCCCACTGGACCCCTACAGGGTACGTCACACTTTATAAGACATTGTAAATTCATTACCTTAATCTCTAATGAAGCTCTTTTAATCTCAGTGTCTCTCATGATGTTTACAGGAGGAACAGGGGAAGAATCTGATCTCCTTGCCATACACGACAGCCACAGCGACGATGCGTGCAGATGGAACCATCTGGCTGGAGCCTGAGGTGCTTTTCTCCAGCCCTCGCCAAGGTCAGAGCTCAGATCTATTTCACAACACTGACTTACTGTGTTAATAAATGAAATATAATAACATCCTGTATAAACGTACTGTAAGGTATAAAACACTTTGCTGAAGTGCTGTTACAGGAAAACAATCAATGATGAGGTTGTGTAAATGTGGAATCTGGCCTTAAACTGTTAGCACTCTAAAGTTGATTGGTTTACAACAACATCACATCCTGAAGTGTTTTATTTCTCTTATACCGCAGCAATTTCCCAATGATTATATTTTTGTACAAGTAAAGAACATATCTACAACCCCAAATCAGAAAAAGTTAGGACGGTATGGAAAATGCAAATAAAAAAAGAAAGCAGTGATTTTCTAAATTTATTTGATTTGTATTTCATTGCAGACAGAATGAATGAACTCAAGATATTTCATTGTTTTTTTTTCTGGTCAACTTCATTTCATTTGTTAATATACATCCATTCCTGCGTTTCAAGCCTGCAACACATTTCAATAAACATTGGGATGGGGACAATTTAGGGCCAGTAATGAGGTAAAACAATTAAACAATGATGTGATTTGAAACAGGTGACTGTAATCAGGATTTGGTACAAAATCAGTATCCAGGAAAGGCTGAGTCTTTGAGGAGCAAATATGAGCCGAGGATCTCCAGTTTGTCAACAAATGCATGAGAAAAATATTGAAATGTTTAAAAACAATGTTGCTCAAAGAAAGACAGGAAGGGATTTGGATATTTCACCCTCTACGGTGCATAATATCATGAAACAATTCAAGGAATCTGGAGGAATTTCAGTGTGCAAAGGTAAAGGGATCAGGCCTAATCTGAACACCTGTGATCTCCGGTCCCTCAGATGGCGTTGCATCAAGAACCATCATCCATCTATAGCTGATATCACCACATGGGCTTGGGATTACAGTGGTGCTTGAAAGTTTGTAAACCCTTGAGAATTTTCTATATTTCTGCATAAATATGACCTAAAACATCATCAGATTTTCACACAAGTCCTAAAAGTAGATCAAGAGAACCCAGTTAAACAAATGAGACAAAAATATTATACTTGGCCATTTATTTATTGAGGAAAATGATCCAATATTACATATCTGTGAGTGGCAAAAGTATGTGAACCTTTGCTTTCAGTATCTGGTGTGACCCCCTTGTGCAGCAATAACTGCAACTAAACATTTCCGGTAACTGTTGATCAGTCGTGCACACCGGCTTGGAGGAATTTTAGCCCATTCCTCTGTACAGAACAGCTTCAATTCTGGGATGTTGGTGGGTTTCCTCACATGAACTGCTCGCTTCAGGTCCTTCCACAACATTTCCATTGGATTAAGGTCAGGACTTTGACTTGGCCATTCCAAAACATTACAGAAACAAACAGAACAACTTGTTTGCTTAGGGTCGTTGTCTTGCTGCATGACCCACCTTCTCTTGAGATTCAGTTCATGGACCGATGTCCTGATATTTTCCTTTAGAATTCGCTGGTATAATTCAGAATTCATTGTTCCATCAATGATTGCAAGCCGTCCTGGCCCAGATGCAGCAAAACAGGCCCAAACCATGATACTACCACCACCATGTTTCACAGATGGGATAAGGTTCTTATGCCGGAATGCAGTGTTTTCCTTTCTCCAAACATGATACTTCTCATTTAAACCAAAGAGTTCTATTTTGGTCTCATCCTTCCACAAAACATTTTTCCAGTAGCCTTCTGGCTTGTCCACATGATCTTTAGCAAACTGCAGACGAGCAGCAATGCTTTTTTTGGAGAGCAGTAGCTTTCTCCTTGCAACTCTGCCCTGCACACCATTGTTGTTCAGTGTTCTCCTGGTGGTGGACTCGTCTCGTCTTCTTCCGCTTTATCCAGGGCCGGGTCGCGGAGGCAGCAGTCTAAGCATGGAAGCCCAAACTTCCCTTTCCCCAGACACCTCGGCCAGCTCCTCGGGAAGAACACCGAGGCGTTCCCAGGCCAGCCGAGAGACATAGTCTCTCCAGCGTGTCCTGGGTCTTCCCCAGGGCCTCCTCCCGGGGGGACATGCCTGGAACACCTCTCCAGGAGGCATCCGAAAAAGATGCTCGAGCCACCTCAGCTGATTCCTCTCGATGTGGAGGAGCAGCGGCTCTACTCCGAGCTCCTCTCAAGTGACTGTGCTTCTCACCCTATCTCTAAGGGAGCGCCCAGCCACCCTACGAAGGAAACTCATTTCGGCCGCTTGTATCCGCGATCTTGTTCTTTCGGTCATTACCCAAAGCTTATGACCATAGGTGAGAGTCGGAACATAGATCGACCGGTAAATTGAGAGCTTCGCCATTTGGCTCAGCTCCTTCTTCACCACGATGGACTGGTAAAGCGACCGCATCACTGCGGAGGCTGCACCGATCCGCCTGTCAATCTCACGTTCCATCCTTCCCTCACTCGTGAACAAGATCCTGAGATACTTAAACTCCTTCACTTGAGGCAGGACTTCTCCACCAACCTGGAGAGGGCAAGCCACCCTTTTCTGATCAAGAACCATAGCCTCGGACTTGGAGGTGCTGATTCTCATTCCAGCCGCTTCACACTCAACTGCAAACCACCCCAGTGCATGCTGAAGATCCTGGTTTGAAGAAGCCAACAGGACAACATCATCTGCAAAAAGCAGAGATGAAATCTTATGGTTCCCAAACAGGATTCCTTCCAGCCCCTGGCTGCGCCTAGAAATTCTGTCCATAAAAATTATGAATAGAACCGGTGACAAAGGGCAGCCCTGCCGGAGTCCAACATGCACTGGGAACAGGTCTGACTTACTGCCGGCAATGCGAACCAGACTCCTGCTCTGTTCGTACAGGGACCGGACAGCCCTTAGCAAAGAGCCCCGAACCCCATACTCCCGAAGCACCCCCCACAGAATACCACGAGGGACATGGTCGAATGCCTTCTCCAAATCCACAAAGCACATGTGGACTGGTTGGGCAAACTCCCATGAACCCTCGAGCACCCTATGAAGGGTATAGAGCTGGTCCAGTGTTCTGCGACCAGGACGAAAACCGCATTGTTCCTCCTGGATCCGAGGTTCGACTATTGGTCGAATTCTCCTCTCCAGTACCCTGGAGTAAACCTTCCCTGGGAGGCTGAGAAGTGTGATTCCCCTATAATTGGAGCACGCTCTCCGGTCCCCTTTCTTAAAAAGAGGGACCACCACCCCAGTCTGCCACTCCAGAGGCACTGTCCCCGACTGCCACATGATGTTGCAGAGGCGTGTCAATCAAGACAGCCCCACAACATCCAGAGACTTGAGATACTCAGGGCGGATCTCATCCACCCCCAGTGCCTTCCCACCGAGGAGCTTGCAAACCACCTCAGTGACTTCGGCTTGGGTAATGGACGAGTCCACCTCTGAGTCATCAGCCTCAGTCTCCTCAATGGAAGACATGATGGTGGGATTGAGGAGATCCTCAAAGTATTCCTTCCACCGCCCGACAATGTCCCCAGTCGAGGTCAACAGCTCCCCACCCACACTGTAAACAGTGCTGGCAGAGTACTGCTTCCCCCTCCTGAGGCACCGGACGGTTTGCCAGAATTTCTTCGAGGCCGACTGATAGTCCTTCTCCATGGCCTCCCCGAACTCCTCCCAGTTCCGAGTTTTTGCCTCCTTAACTGCCTGAGCTGCAGCACGCCTGGTGTGCCGATACCCGTCAGCTGCCTCAGGAGTCCCGGAGGTCAACATGGCCCGATAGGACTCCTTCTTCAGCTTGACGGCATCCCTTACTTCTGGTGTCCACCACCAGGTTCGGGGATTGCCACCACGACAGGCACCGGAGACTTTGCGGCCACAGCTCCGAACAGCTGCGTCCACAATAGAGGTAGAGAACATGGTCCACTCAGACTCAATGTCCCCCACCTCCCTCGGAAGCTGGGAAAAGCTCTCCCGGAGGTGGGAGTTAAAGACCCCCCTGACAGAGTGCTCGGCCAGACGTTCCCAGCAGACCCTCACCATACGTTTGGGCCTGCCAGGTCTGTCCAGCTTCCTCCTCCATCAGCGGATCCAACTCACCACCAGGTGGTGATCAGTTGACAGCTCAGCCCCTCTCTTCACCCGAGTGTCCAAGACATAGGGCCAGAGATCAGACGAAACAACAACAAAGTCTATCATCGGCCTCCAACCTAAGGTGTCCTGGTGCCACATGCACTTATGGACACCCCTATGCTCAAACATGGTGTTTGTTATGGACAAACCGTGACTAGCACAGAAGTCCAATAACAAAACACCACTCGGATTCAGATTGGGGAGGCTGTTCCTCCCAACCATGCCCCTCCACGTGTCACTGTCGTCGCCCACATGAGCATTGAAGTCCCCCAGTAGCACAATGGAGTCCCCAGTCTGAGCACCCTTCAGTACCTCTCCCAGGGACTCCAAGAAGGCCGGATACTCTATACTGCTATTCGGCCCATAGGCACAAACAACAGCAAGAGCCCTCTCCCCAATCTGAAGGCGCAGAGAGGTGACCCTCTCGTTTACTGGGGTAAACTCCAACACATGGCAGCTGAGCTGGGGAGCTATAAGCAAGCCCACACCAGCCCGCCGCCACTCACCATGGGCGACTCCAGAGAAGTGGAGAGTCCAGCCCCTCTCGAGGAGCTGGGTTCCAGAGCCCAAGCTGTGCGTGGAGGTGAGCCCAACTATCTCTAGCCGGTACCTCTCAACCTCCCGCACAAGCTCAGGCTCTTTCCCCCCCAGCAAAGTGACATTCCATGTCCCAAAAGCTAGCCACTGTGTCTGGGGATCAGGTCGTCGAGGCCCCTGCCTTCGACTGCCGCCCAATCCACACTGCACCAGTCCCCTACTGCTACCTCTGTGGGTGGTGAACCCACAGGAGGTCGGGCCCATGTCACCTATTTGGGCTGAGCCCGGCAAAGGCCTGGCCACCATGCGCTTGCATATGAGCCCCAACCCCGGGCCTGGCTCTCTTTATCTACTTTTAGGACTTGTGTGAAAATCTGATGATGTTTTAGGTCATATTTATGCAGAAACATAGAAAATTCTAAAGGGTTCACAAACTTTCAAGCAGCACTGTACTTTTGACAAACCTTTGTCAAGCACGACAATACAGAGTTACATCCACAAATGACAGTTAAAACTTTACTGTGCAAAAAGGAAGCCTTATGTTAACTGTGTCTAAAAGCTCCGTTGACTTCTCTGGGCTTGGAGGCATCTGGGATGGACCATCACACAGTGGAAATGTGTATTGTGGTCAGACGAATCAGTATTCCAGGTCTGTTTTGGAAGAAATGGAGGCTGTGTGCTCCAGACCGAAGACAAAAAGGACCATCCATACTGTAAAGGCCAATTTATGCTGACAACCCAGTCCTCGCAGATAGCATCGCAGACAGTGTCTGCGTAGCCCCCCCACCTTCGCAGACGCTCTGCGCGCACCTCCCAAAAATTGTGACCACCGCAGAAGCCTCACAGACAGCGTCGCAGACAAGAGGGCTCTGATTGGTCCACTCTACATCCGCTGTACACGCACTTCCGCTTCCCTACTTTCCCGGTTTGGTTTGTTTTCACGACCGCCATTTTTAAAAACACGAGCGAAGATGGAGCAGCATGAAGAGCGGTTGATTGAGGAAGTACGTACATCTATACGACTCCAGTTCTAGTCATTATAAAAAAAAAAGTTCTAGTCATTATAAGTAACCGGAGAATAAACACTCCACTAACCACACCCACCAACTACTCCTAGCGACTTCGCGCCCCCTTGTGTTGTGCCGGTGAATAACATCGCGCACGCCTATTATCCCCGCTCAACAATAAATTACAACTGTCTGCGAAAAGCTATCTGCGAAAGCCTTGTCGCAAGAGCATGCAGAGGCCTTTACCAGGAACAAGTCCAAAAGCCAGGGTGTCATGGTATGGGGGTGTGTCAGAGCCTTTGGCAAAGGTAACTTACACTTCAAGACGACATCTTTTCCAGGGAGATTTCAACAAGACAATGCAAAATCACATTCTGCACACATTACAAAGGCAGGGCTGTGGAAGAAGAGGGTCTGTCCCCTCTGTTCCCAACAGAGAATGTGTGGTGAATTTTAGAATGAAAAATTGACAGTGATGACCTTGTCCTGTTACACAGCTTAAGACCTGTTTGCAGGAAGAATGGAACAAAATAACACCTGAAACACTTCGTCACTTGGTGTCTTCAGTCCCTAAACATCTTTTAAGTGCTGTGAGAAGGAATGGGAACATTATAAAGCAGTCAATACTTTCCCGTCCCAACTTTTTTAAAAAATGTTTTGCAAGAATCAAAATTAGAATCAGTGTTTATTTAAAAAAAAACAACAACAATAAAATTCATTCGTTAAAACATCAAATCATATGCTGTTGTATTGCTTTGAGTGCAATGAAGGTCAAAGATTATTTACAAATCACTGTTTTCAGTTTTAATTTCAATTTCAACACACCGTCCCAACTTTTTCTGATTTTGGGGTTGTAATTATAGTTACATTTAATGTTGTGGAAAATCCTCGAAACAAGTTCATTCCGATCATCACTTACATTATAGCAGCTGTAAACATTTGTTCCCTTACAAGCCTCATTTCTCTCTCTCGAAGTCTCTCTGAATTGTGAAATGAAAAACAGAAATCTTCACAATTTTTCCATCCCCCCCCCCAAAAAAAAGTGTTCTTTGTACAAGTCTCTGTGAACGAGCCGTTACTATACACCCACCGGCCACTTTATTAGGAACACCCATCCATCCACCTGCTGTTTGATGCAGTTCTCTAATCAGCCGATCCCTTGACGCATCAAATCATGCAGATCCAAATCAAGAGCTTGAGTTAATGTTCACTTCATTCAAACATCAGAACGGGAAAAATTGTGATCTCAAAGTGTGACTTTCTTTCACTGTGCCATGGGTTCGTGCCAGATGGACTGGTTTGAGTATTTCAGAAACTGCTGATCTCTTGGGGTTTTCATACACAAACAACACTCTCTAGAGTTTACACAGACAGAATGGTGTGAAAAACAAAAAACATTGAGTTGAGTGAGCGACAGTTCTGTGGGTGGAAAAAACAAACGCCTCGTTGATAAGAGAGGTCAGAGGAAAATTGCCAGGAAGGATATAGCAACTCTTTATAGCCGTGGTGAGCAGAAAAGCATCTCAGCATGCAACAGCAGAAGAACACATTGGGTTCCAGTCCTGCAGCCAAGACCAGGAATATTAAAATCAACAACAAGTTCCTATTAAAGTGGCCGGTGAGTGTATAGCACATTAATACAAACCTGTGACTTTAATAAGAGCTGGAACGACTGTCAGTTCTGCTGTTAGAGAACATTAATCCACACCTTCTGACCAACAAGTTTTGAAAGAGTGTAGCAGCACTGTGTTCCAAGTACACCTTCTCATTCGAGCCCCAATTGTGTCTAAACACTTTGTTATTTCCTCAACTTCAACAGCCTTTGAGTTTCCTCAGATCAACTACAAAATGAACAATGGGAAGAACTACATGTACGCCTACGGACTCGGCCTGAACCACTTCATCCCTGACAGGGCAAGTGTCCTTCCTAGTTCAGTCTAACGTTTATCAGACATGACTGTTCTGTTAATGGAGTGTCTGGTGGAACATCTGATTTTAGATTTGTAAGCTGAACGTAAGGACTAAGGAGACGTGGGTGTGGCAGGAGCCGGACTCGTACCCGTCAGAGCCGCTATTCGTACAGAACCCTGATGGCGTCGATGAGGACGACGGTGAGTAGCAGTGAATATCAGAGTTGTAAAGCGGTGGGTAGGTGGGTGCCAATATTAAATATCAATATCACAGTAACCACGACTAACCTTTTATCATGGTTTACAGTATATACGGAAAATTCTACAACCCTGATTCCAAAAAAGTTGGGACAAAGTACAAATTGTAAATAAAAACGGAATGCAATAATTTACAAATCTCAAAAACTGATATTGTATTCACAATAGAACATAGACAACATATCAAATGTCGAAAGTGAGACATTTTGAAATTTCATGCCAAATATTGGCTCATTTGAAATTTCATGACAGTAACACATCTCAAAAAAGTTGGGACAGGGGCAATAAGAGGCTGGAAAAGTTAAGGGTACAAAAAAGGAACAGCTGGAGAACCAAATTGCAACTCATTAGGTCAACTGGCAATAGGTCATTAACATGACTGGGTATAAAAAGAGCATCTTGGAGTGGCAGCGGCTCTCAGAAGTAAAGATGGGAAGAGGATCACCAATCCCCCTAATTCTGCGCCGACAAATAGTGGAGCAATATCAGAAAGGAGTTCAACAGTGTAAAATTGCAAAGAGTTTGAACATATCATCATCTACAGTGCATAATATCATCAAAAGATTCAGAGAATCTGGAAGAATCTCTGTGCGTAAGGGTCAAGGCCGGAAAACCATACTGGGTGCCCGTGATCTTCGGGCCCTTAGACGGCACTGCATCACATACAGGCATGCTTCTGTATTGGAAATCACAAAATGGGCTCAGGAATATTTCCAGAGAACATTATCTGTGAACACAATTCACCGTGCCATCCACCGTTGCCAGCTAAAACTCTATAGTTCAAAGAAGAAGCCGCATCTAAACATGATCCAGAAGCGCAGACGTCTTCTCTGGGCCAAGGCTCATTTAAAATGGACTGTGGCAAAGTGGAAAACTGTTCTGTGGTCAGACGAATCAAAATGTGAAGTTCTTTATGGAAATCAGGGACGCCATGTCATTCGGACTAAAGAGGAGAAGGACGACCCAAGTTGTTATCAGCGCTCAGTTCAGAAGCCTGCATCTCTAATGGTATGGGGTTGCATTAGTGCGTGTGGCATGGGCAGCTTACACATCTGGAAAGACACCATCAATGCTGAAAGGTATATCCAGGTTCTAGAGCAACATATGCTCCCATCCAGACGACGTCTCTTTCAGGGAAGACCTTGCATTTTCCAACATGACAATGCCAAACCACATACTGCATCAATTACAGCATCATGGCTGCGTAGAAGAAGGGTCCGGGTACTGAACTGGCCAGCCTGCAGTCCAGATCTTTCACCCATAGAAAACATTTGGCGCATCATAAAACGGAAGATACGACAAAAAAGACCTAAGACAGTTGAGCTACTAGAATCCTACATTAGACAAGAATGGGTTAACATTCCTATCCCTAAACTTGAGCAACTTGTCTCCTCAGTCCCCAGACGTTTACAGACTGTTGTAAAGAGAAAAGGGGATGTCTCACAGTGGTAAACATGGCCTTGTCCCAACTTTTTTGAGATGTGTTGTTGTCATGAAATTTAAAATCACCTAATTTTTCTCTTTAAATGATACATTTTCTCAGTTTAAACATTTGATACGTCATCTATGTTCTATTCTGAATAAAATATGGAATTTTGAAACTTCCACATCATTGCATTCCGTTTTTATTTACAATTTGTACTTTGTCCCAACTTTTTTGGAATCGGGGTTGTACATGAATGAAAAATAACGAACCACAGATTAATTCAGTAAGAGCTACAAAATAAAGGCATTTTGAAAAAAATAAATCATGGAAAAATAAATAATATTACAACACTACACTTTTCATATGATTAAACAATAAGGCCCTGGTCACACTACAGTGCGCGATGGGTTTGCGAATACTTGGCGATGAAAAATTGGTCGCATCGCCACCAATCGTATGTTTTTCAAGCTTCGTAAGTTGTTTTTTGGTACATCTCTGTTTCATGAGTGGCTAAAAACATCACGAAAATTTCAGTGCACGCATTGAAATCTAGTGATGTTTTCGTCGGCAAACTAAGCGGCGAATATTCACAGATGGGTTCAGGAAGCTTGGGGAAGTTTTGCCGAGCCTCTTGAGATGTACTTGTCTCGAATCCATGTCCTTGATACTCACAGGAGCCTCAGGAGCACATCGGCTCAGCATAGCCTAATGTTCGCCGAGACTTGAAAAGTGCATTTACATTCGGCGATCCTTCACTGAGGTTCGTAATTGGCTGAGCGAAGGGAAACGTTTGGCAACGGTTAGATGACGCATTTGTGATCATCGCTGATTGGTTGGCACTGATGTCATGCATTGTTGAAATCTATTGCACAAGGCATCAGTGATCATTCTCCTGCCAGACGCTGATAGGTACAAAATCCTCGAGTGTGCCATGCAGGAAGAATACCAGGGAGATCTCGTCTAAAGAAAAGGACAAAGTGTTCACCTGTTGCGTGACCGCAACATTTAGCTCACCTGTACGAAGTACACATTGTCATGCATCGCCACCAAAATGCCACATTTTAATCGATAATCCATCACAAAGCATCGTGAGCTGGAGAGTAACTATAGCCTGACTGAGCTATGATCACACTGCCTTTCAGAGTTTTCAAGTGTAGGTCATAAAAAGAATTTTCCCGACACCCAGTTATTTTTGTTTAGTGGACCAAAAGCTACTGAATTCGAATCACAGACTTCCAATTTTATTCATTTTTTTAACAGAACAATTAATGAATTTAAGGCCATGTGGCCCTAAATTCTCCGCTATTTTTTCCTGCTTCACCATGACGCAATACAAGATACTACGTCATACATCACGTGGTGGGCTTTCCCTGTTCGTGCAAGGCATTGTGGGATACAAACTTGAAACAGGAGAGAAAAATAGAGGACGTGAGTGTGCGAATGAAACGTGAAAGACCGACTACAGTAACGGAAAGAAAGCGAGAAGAAAAGATGTTATGTTATATACGAACAAAAGGAAACGCAGGACCAAATTAATAAATATCGGCACTCAGCGAGCACCTCGGTGTGATCAGCTGTTCGTTTAGCGACAGAATGATGGAACTGTCAGTGCACGCTCAAAGGTAAACCTGCACATGCGCACACACACACACACAGACTTCCTCTGTCTGCGTGAAGCGAGTGATTTCATGCACATTATTTGCTTTAATCCCTTCAAATTAAATAACTTCCCAGCCACAGAACAGAACGGCCCGATATTTTTTTTAGATATTAGAGAAATAAACATATGACCACATCTCATCTCATTATCTGTAGCCGCTTTATCCTGTTCTACAGGGTCGCAGGCAAGCTGGAGCCTATCCCAGCTGACTACGGGCGAAAGGCGGGGTACACCCTGGACAAGTCGCCAGGTCATCACAGGGCTGACACATAGACACAGACAACCATTCACACTCACATTCACACCTACGGTCAATTTAGAGTCACCAGTTAACCTAACCTGCATGTCTTTGGACTGTGGGGGAAACCGGAGCACCCGGAGGAAACCCACGCGGACACGGGGAGAACATGCAAACTCAACACAGAAAGGCCCTCGCCGGCCACTGGGTTCGAACCCGGAACCTTCTTGCTGTGAGGCGACAGCGCTAACCACTACACCACCGTGCCGCCCATATGACCACATTTCAGAGGGAACTAAATTTCACAGATTTTATGAAATCGAAAGGCCGTCTAGTTTTAAATACTAAAATATGTTCATTGACATTGTTTATTGGTGATTCTGAGTTTGGTACCAAGTTGTGGTCAGAAGTTTATATACATGAACAGGAACATCATGGCAATATTATATAATATAATCAGGGCGGCACGGTGGTGTAGTGGTTAGCACGGTCACCTCACAGCAAGAAGGTTCCGGGTTCGAGCCCAGTGGCCGGCGAGGGCCTTTCTGTGTGGAGTTTGCATGTTCTCCCCATGTCCGCGTGGGTTTCCTCCAGGTGCTCCGGTTTCCCCCACAGTCCAAAGACATGCAGTTAGGTTGACATGGGGTGGCCTTGGGCTGAAGTGCCCTTGAGCAAGGTACCGAACCCCTGACTGCTTCCCAGGTGCTCTGGTGTGGCTGCCCACTGCTCTGAGTGTGTGCGTGTGTTCACTGCTTCAGATGGGTTAAATGCAGAGGATGAATTTCACTATGCTTGAAGTGTGCATGTGACAAATAAAGATTTCTTCTTATTATTGGGCGTTCAATGATTTCTTTGAACTGTTCTTTTTCTGGGGCAGAATGATTGTAACGTTTTCATCTTTAATTTAAACAAATAATAAAAAAACATGAATTTGATGCGCAAGTTTTAATTTAATTTGGGTTTGTGTGTGTAAATGTCTAACCTCAATTCTGAAGTATTTTGGAATTGCAGGATACAGGATAAGTTCTGCTATTACAGCTACAATTAAAAAAAAAAGGTAATTTTTTCACCAGTAGAACTTAAGTAAATACAAAATAAATATGCACTGTAAATACTTTTTTTTGTCTTCATCTATTTTTTTGAAATATAAAATCTTACAATTCACACAGATTGATTTTTTTTAATTAAAAATTTTTTATTTTTATATTTTATTAGTAGAGTTTATCGGAACCACAACACTGTGGATTTGTAACAGTGGATTGTAAATTTTAATCTCATTTTTGAAGGGAAAAAAACATATGGTTAATATACTAAAATGCACTTTTTTCTGGATATAACAGTCTGTTTTAAAAGTATCACTGCCTACAGTTCAGATCACCATGGACTAAGAGGCTGCTATCCAAGAAATAACCCCCTGCTCCAAAATTGACACCTCAAGCTTAACTAAAGTTTGAAGCTGACCACACAGACAAAGAAAAAGTCTTCTGGAGGAAAGCTGTATGGTCAGATGAGACAAAGATTGAGTTGTTTGGCCACAATGACCACCATGTACAGACGGACACTGTACCAGCTGGTGGTGGTGGTAGGATCATCATGCTCTGGGGCTGTTTTGCTGCCAGTGGAACTGGTTCATTGCACAAAGTGGATGGAATAATGAAGGAGGAGGACGACCTCAGAATTCTTCAGCATAAACCATCAGAAACTTGAACATCACTTGGGAGTTCCAACAGGACAATGAACCCAAACACGCATCAGAGCTGGTTGTGGAGGATAAAGCAGGCTAACATTAAGCTTAAAACAAGTCCTGACTTCAACCCTGTTGAAAATATATGGACCGTGCTTATAAGTCGAGTCCATGCAAAGAAAATAAAACAAATTTAATTGAAGTCTACCAATTCTACCATGAAGAGTCGTGAAATATCCAACCAGAATTCTGCCAGAAGCTTGTTCATGGTAAACAAAAATGTTTGGTCAAGGTGAATCTTGCGAAGAGACATTTTACCCAAATGTTAGGTGTGCTGTATGGATATTTTTGACCCTGTGTTGATTTCAGAAAACCCAAAGAAAATTAATACTTGTGCACCAAATTGTAGTGTTTTTTTTTAATTAAAGCTGTATGCTGTACAATCATTCTGCTACAGAAAAAGAACAGTTCAAAGAAATTACTGAAAGCCCAAATATTGCCATGACATTCATATCCAAGATGACATTCATGTCACTGTATGTAAACTTCTAACCACGACTGTATCACATCATGCAATTTCAATATATCGAGTTTCTTAAATTGAAGTGAAGCGTGCTAGTCTCTTGGATATAACTCTGGATATTTCTCATGAATGAATGAAGTGTGCTTACCTGCACATGCCTCGGGGCGTGTCCTATCTGTCGTATGACTTTCCATAATAGAAAGTACTTCAGTTGTAATGAGGGTGTTGCTAAAATGTTCAAATGTTGCTCAGGTGTGCTGTTGACCATCGTGGTGTGTCCCGGAGCACAGAGACCTACATACTGCCTGATCCTGAACGCTAAGGACCTGTCGGAGATCGCCCGGGCCGAGGTGGACATCATTTCTCCCGTCACCTTCCACGGCATGTACAAACCGTAAAAGTGTCTTCCAGATCCTTCCACATCATCTCCATGAACATGTGTGTGACATTTCAGATCAGTATCTGTATCCCTTTATACTGTATGTTTGGATATGGGGACCGTGCCAAAAGTGATGAAGTATAAATATGTTGTATAGCTATAAAACAATGATGATGTTTACATATTCATATTATGTTCTGTGATTCATCCTGTTAAACACTGTATTATACAGTACATAGTGTATCACTGAGATTCAATAAAGATATTTAAAAATAAGTGTTGTCCAGGTTTGTTTTTGTAATCAGGAAATGTCTGGTGTCCACTGAGCAGGAAAAGTTTCAGGCCTCACAACCGGCTCAAAAGCAGTTTCACAGAACAGCAGTATACAGTCTGTAAAGAATAAAACACTTCAGGATGTGCTGTTATAGGAAAACGAGACCGTCAATGACGGTGTAGTTCACTCCGGCCCTGTCTAGTCCAGAAGTAACAATCTAAAGTGGGCCACCTTGTGCAATAAATGTTATAAGCGATATACACTATCTACAGTGGTACTTGAAAGTTTGTGAACTCTTTAGAATTTTCTATATTTCTGCATAAATATGACCTAAAACATCATCAGATTTTCACACAAGTCCTAAAAGTAGATAAAGAGAACCCAGTTAAACAAATGAGACAAAAATATTATACTTGGAGGCTTGGAGGAATTTTAGCCCATTCCTCCATACAGAACAGCTTCAACTCTGGGATGTTGGTGGGTTTCCTCACATGAACTGCTTGCTTCAGGTCCTTCCACAACATTTCGATTGGATTAAGGTCAGGACTTTGACTTGGCCATTTCAAAACATTTAACTTTATTCTTCTTTAACCATTCTTTGGTAGAACGACTTGTGTGCTTAGGGTCGTTGTCTTGCTGCATGACCCACCTTCTCTTGAGATTCAGTTCATGGACAGATGTCCTGACATTTTCCTTTAGAATTTGCTGGTATAATTCAGAATTCATTGTTCCAACAATGATGGCAAGCTGTCCTGGCCCAGATGCAGCAAAACAGCCCCAAACCATGATACTACCACCACCATGTTTCACAGATGGGATAAGGTTCTTATGCTGGAATGCAGTGTTTTCCTTTCTCCAAACATAACACTTCTCATTTAAACCAAAAAGTTCTATTTTGGTCTCATCCATCCACAAAACATTTTTCCAATAGCCTTCTGGCTTGTCCACATCATCTTTAGCAAACTGCAGATGAGCAGCAATGTTCTTTTTGGAGAGCAGTGGCTTTCTCCTTGCAACCCTGCCATGCACACCATTGTTGTTCAGTGTTCTCCTGATGGTGGACTCATGAACATTAACATTAGCCAATGTGAGAGAGGCCTTCAGTTGCTTAGAAGTTACCCTGGGGTCCTTTGTGACCTCACCAACTATTACATGCCTTGCTCTTGGAGTGATCGTTGTTGGTCGACCACCCCTGGTGAGGGTAACAATGGTCTTGAATTTCCTCCATTTGTACACAATCTGTCTGACTGTGGATTGGTGGAGTCCAAACTCTTTAGAGATGGTTTTGTAACCTTTTCCAGCCTGATGAGCATCAACAACGCTTTTTCTGAGGTCCTCAGAAATCTCCTTTGTTCGTGCCATGATACACTTCCACAAACATGTGTTGTGAAGATCAGACTTTGATAGATCCCTGTTCTTTAAATAAAACAGGGTGCCCACTCACACCTGATTGTCACCCCATTGATTGAAAACACCTGACTCTAATTTCACCTTCAAATTAACTGCTAATCCTAGAGGTTCATATACTTTTGCCACTCACAGATATGTAATATTGGATCATTTTCCTCAATAAATAAATGACCAAGTATAATATTTTTGTCTCATTTGTTTAACTGGGTTCTCTTTATCTACTTTTAGGACTTGTGTGAAACTCTGATGTTGTTTTAGGTTATATTTATGCAGAAATATAAAAAATTTGAAAGGGTTCACAAACTTTCAAGCACTACTGTGCAAGTTATATATAGAAGCTATATCCACCTTAGGAATACCGACCTATTTGCCAGAAAGAATCCAAAACAGCGAGGAATTGACCGAGAAGAAGCGATTTTTGTTGAATTGCTCATTCATTAAGGCTTAATTAGTCCATAACTTCATTAATAATTGTAATGAAGCAAATCTGGGTAGAAGTTATACGCACCTAGGTACCCCTACCTTCATGCCAGAAAGAATCAAAATCAGGGAAGAATTGAGGGAGAAGAAGTGATTTGTGTGGAAACTGCTCATTAGGGATTGATTGATTACTCCATATCTTCATTATCACATCACACACATCACATTATCTCTAGCCGCTTTATCCTTCTACAGGGTCGCAGGCAAGCTGGAGCCTATCCCAGCTGACTACGGGCGAAAGGCGGGGTACACCCTGGACAAGTCGCCAGGTCATCACAGGGCTGACACATAGACACAGACAACCATTCACACTCACATTCACACCTACGGTCAATTTAGAGTCACCAGTTAACCTAACCTGCATGTCTTTGGACTGTGGGGGAAACCGGAGCACCCGGAGGAAACCCATGCGGACACGGGGAGAACATGCAAACTCCACACAGAAAGGCCCTCGCCGGCCCCGGGGCTCGAACCCAGGACCTTCTTGCTGTGAGGCGACAGCGCTAACCACTACACCACCGTGCCGCCATCTTCATTATTAATTGCAATTTTGCAAATGTGGGTGGAAGCTATATGCACCCCACACAGACCTACCTTCCTGCCAAAAAGAATAAAAATCAGTGAAGAATTGAGAGAGAAGAAGCAATTTTTGTGAAATGTGGACGACGCCGGATGGATGATGGACAACATATGATGGCATAAACTCATCACCTGTTGGCAGGATGAGCTAATAAACAACAATGGGGTGGTGTGATGGAACCTGACATGAAGCGGAGCGACTTTTACAGACCTAAAGGTGATTCTTTTCCGATAACATGAGTGTTTTTTACCTCTTACACCACAGCAAGTTACCATCGCTTGCCATTTTTAACCTTTTCATACAGTGTCAAAGCTTATGGACCGTCAATTGAAGGCACTTTTTTATATTTTAGAGAAATACATTGCCTGGACCCCCCCCCCCAAAAGTCACTATTTGGATTTAAATAAACAAATACTTAAGCGCCTTTGATTGGATAATTACTGCAGTGATTAATGTTTCAGCTGCAACAATTTGTTTAACCCAAACAGATGCTTCTCATTTCTTAAACAAACATGTCAGAAGACATTTATTGTCGTGTCAGAAGGTCAAATTATTGGCCTGCATCAAACAAAGCAAACAACTAAGGAGATTTGAGCTGAAATGCCTGGAATTGGGTTAAGAACTGTCCAACACATTATTAAAACCTGGAAGGATAGACATGAACCATCAACTTCATGGAAAAAATGTGGTTGGAAAAAGATCTTGACTGACTATGATCAGAAATCAGTTAAACACTTGGTGAAAGCGAATCACAAAAAAATCAACAGTAGAACTCACGGCTGTGTTTAAGAGTGAAATTAAGATCATTTCCACACTCACAGTGTGATGAGAACTCACAGAATTGGGACTAAACAGTTGTTTGTCCAGAAGAAAACCACTTGTTAGTGAGACTAATCAGGAGAAAAGGCTTCAATTTGCGAAGGAGTATAAAGATCGGACTCTGGAGCAATGGGAAAAGGTCATGTGGTCTGATGAGTCCAGACTGACCCTATTCCTGAGTGATGGGCGTGTTAGGGTAAGAAGGGAAGCACATGAAGCGATACATGAAGCACATGCATGCGCTGTGTGACGTCAGTGCCGTACTGTCACTTGCACACCAAAAAAATAAATAAAATCAATACCATAAATGGAACAATGCAGAGTACTTTCCGCACCTAAATATCTCCTTTTCCCCTCTGAAAATGAGTGATAACTATAGAAATAGGAAGATATTGTAATATATAGATCTAGACTATCCTGGTACTCAACCCAGAAGTGAAAATAAAGGGTTTCGCTGCACGCACTGACTGCCATTCGCAACCATACATAAAACCACATTCTAGGTGCTGTCACTAGATGGCACTGTTGCATGATTTGACCTTGATTCTGTTCCTGGCATCCTGGAATTGGGAAATGAAGAGGCGTGCTACGAAGTGTTTTCATTTTCAATCTAATTTTGCCCTTCACATATTTGACAAGGTAAAAAATGGCAAATTTAATAATGTTGAATTGTGCCTAAATCAGCCCTAGATGCCACCAGAATGTACCATTTGAAGTCTCTAATTAAAAAATTTTCCAAGTGAGCATGCCCCCTGGACCCCCCAACAGCCTTCGGGGCCTTCCAGGCCAGGCCACCCCTTACAGGCTGTGCTCTGCATCAGTAGTACCGCTCAGATATTTTTTTCTGGGGAAAGTCCTGCATCATGTATAGAGTCCACTGTACAAGCCTCTGGAGGCAGTGTGATGATCTGGGGTTGATTCAGTTGGTCAGGTCGAGACTCAACAATGTTACGGGACAATAAAATGAAGTCAGCTGAGAATTTGAATGTACTGAATTACCAAGTTATCATCACATCAATGGATTTTTTTTTCTTCCCTGATGGCACAGGGATAAAATTTGGGCTCAGACTGTGAAAAAGTGGTTGAGGAAGTATTGACTTGGGGGGGGGGGATACTTATGCACAATTTTCACCTTGAAAGTGGTAAACCATGGACCTCTACATGGTGTTCATTGACCTGACTAAAGCGTTCGACACCGTCAACCGTGATGGCCTTTGGACAATCCTACAAAAACTTGGTTCTCCAGGCAGGTTCGTAGCAATCATCCGGTCCTTTCATGAGGGTATGCTGGCAAGCATACAGGAGTCTGGAGAGTCATCTGAACCATTCCCTGTTACCAATGGCACAAAGCAAGGTTGTGTTCTTGCTCCAACCCTCTTCTCCATCATGTTCTCTCTCATGCTGCTGGATGCTTTTCAGGGCTTAGACAAGGGTATTTACATACAGTTTCGGTCATACGGTAGCCTGTTCAATCTAAGACGCCGCCAGTCCCATATGAAGATAAAGTCAATGCTGATCTGTGACCTGCTCTATGCAGACGATTGCGCCTTAGTCATCCATACCTTGGAGGCAGTGGTGGCTGCTGGTTTTTAAAACAGGGGAAGCCCATTTTACGTATTCAGTGAATTCGCAAATGATCAAACTGATAGAATGGATGAAAGTTAACAGAGCACAACGAGTAATATTTACATTTATTTACAGAGTAATGTACAGAGACATCAATGAGAAGAAATGTTTATATGAAAAGAAATTCGGACAGCACTTTGGCACACGACTACACTTTCTCGACATCCGCTAGGGACTGACTGATCATGCTTCCGTGTTCCTCGCCGAAGTACCGCCCTCCTCATGTCTTTCAAACACTACCTCCAATAATCCTTTATCAGCCCGGCTTCTTGTCCCTCCCACTGTCTCGTTTAGTCCCAGAGAAGCCCGGCTTCCCTGGATGTGACGATTTTGTTGATTTTAACCAATAACAACTAGCCGAAATTGGCTGTTCAGAGCCCTCTCATAGACTGCAACGGAAACCCGGCTGCCAGCGCATAGAGCCCATTGAAATAAGAAAGGTTACAGCGTGTTGCCAGATTGGGATGTTTTAAGTGCATTTTGGCGGGTTTTGAACATATTTTGGCTGGAAAACAGCAGTATCTGGCAATGCTGGTTACAGCCTGGTAGCAAAGGTGATTCTCGTAGCGAACTGCAAGTTCGTCAGACATCACTCAAATAAGTTACAGGATAGTTATGAACGTAAATACAATCTTGGGCATATATTATGTTATGCAAGTTATTGTTTTAATGAGAATTCAACGTCATAGATGCCGCAGTTTGGGGAGAGAATTTTAGGGGAAGCTCGGCTTCCCTTGTTGTCTCTGAGAAATCGCCCCTGCTTGGAGGATATCCAGCTGATAACATCCATGTTTGCCCATGCATCAGAGAGATTTGGCTTGACAATCAGTATTAAGAAAACTGAGGTCATGTACCAACCAGCTCCAGACAAGAGTTACACCAGTCCGGTCGTCACCATCAACAACGCACCTCTCAAGTCTGTAGACAAGTTTTGTTATCTGGGCAGTATTCTGTCAAACTCTGCAACCATAGACGATGAGATCACACAGTGCATCGCTAAAGCTAGCAGCTCATTTGGAATGCTAAGACATAGACTGTGGGATGAGCATAGTGTAAGGCTGTGTACAAAAATCAACGTGTATAAAGCAGTGGTTCTCACTTCACTCTTATATGGCTGCGAGACGTAGACAACCTACAGTCGCCACATCCAACTTCTGGAGCAGTTTCAACAACGCTGCCTGAGGTCCATCTGTGGCATTAAGTGGCAGGACAAGGTTTCTAATGTTGAGGTCCTAGAGCATTGTGGTGTCCCTAGTGTGGAAAGTCAGATCATCAAGGCACAGCTTCGCTGGGTAGGACACGTCTCCAGAATGGCAGATACGAGAATACCTAAAGTGCTTCTCTTCAGTCAACTGAGCTGCGGAAAGAGATCAGTGGGCAGGCCGAGGTTGAGATAAAAGAATACGCTTAAACAACCTCAAGAGATGTGGAATCAACCCTGATGCCTGGGAAAGCACTGCTAAAGTCCATGCAACATGGCGCAGCACTTGCAGCAAGTGCATCCAGGTCTCTCAGGAGAGGTGAACTGGTCTACTTAATGAGAAGCGTGCCAAGAGGAAGGCCACTAACAGCACTACCAACCCTTTGTACCAGTGCAGCATACACTATATTGCCAAAAGTATTTGCTCACCTGCCTTGACTCACATATGAGCTTAAGTGACATGGAAGGCTGTCCACAAGGTTTAGGAGTGTGTTTATGGGAATTTTTGATCATTCTTCCAGAAGCGCATTTGTGAGGTCACATACTGATGTTGGACAAGAAGGCCTGGCTCTCAGTCTCCGCTCTAATTCATTCCAAAGGTGTTCTATCGGGTTGAGGTCAGGACTCTGTGCAGGCCAGTCAAGTTCATCCACACCAGACTCTGTCATCCATGTCTTTATGGACCTTGCTTTGTGCACTGGTGCACAGTCATGTTGGAAGAAGAAGGGGCCAGCTCCAAACTGTCAAAACAGTCTGCATGCCTAGGTGCTTGATTTTATACACCTGTGGCCATGGAAGTGATTGGAACACCTGATTCCGATAATTTGGATGGGTGAGCAAATACTTTTGGCAATATAGTGTATGTGACAGGGCTTGTGGCTCTAGGATTGGTCTGTTCGCTCATGAAAAGAGTCATCACTAGTGTTGCCGGATACTCATGCGTTGCCTTCAACGTGAGAATCCATCATCATCAAAGTGGTAGGCATGTTGTGTAAATCAAATGGTGCTAACCCCCCAAAAATCCATGTAAATTTCTCCTGTGGTCCAGCTTTCCCTCGAGGGGCTGAAGCAGACTGAATTCTTCTTTCGTAAAATGTTACATTTTAATATCTCCTTACAGAAATCCTCCTCACCAGGGAAACAAACATCTATATGTTCTAATACATCAGGCTTAAATGATACGCATCATATAGACCATACGAGCCCAAGTCCTGGTGAATGAGTGGTTACTATAGAAACGATAACATTAGAAAGAGGGTATTAAGAATGTAAACCTGGGATTAGTCAGTCACTCATGGCAAGGGAGCGTTGTGAGAGAAAACAAGATCAACTGTGAGCTACTGCTTGCTTACGTATCCCCCGCTCTCGCTTATATCAGAATGCAAGCAATCAAAGGAAGAGGACACTTATTATGAATGTTGACTTCAACAAATAATTAATTCTGAAACAAGTAAGTAAAGAGCAGTGTCTCTCCCCAGGGATTTCAAATAGCATCCTAGTAAACTGTCATTTTGAAATAGCATTTTGCTTCTTGAAAAAGCATCAAAATCCATCCTATATGTTTCGTAAATACATTCAGTTGGTAAACAGGAAGTCGATGTGCGACAGACCTGAAAATGGTACACACAGTATAGAACCCCAAGCTGAAGCTCGGTACCAAATATCAAGCAGTTGTGATTTGTAGTTGCTGAGAAAAGTGTTACAAAAATTTTATAAATCCATGTCATACAGTTGTAGTCAGAAGTTTACATACAGTGGCATGAATGTCATCTTGGATATGAATGTCATGGCAATATTTGGGCTTTCAGTCATTTCTTTGAACTGTTCTTTTTCTGTAGCAGAATGATTGTACAGCATACAGCTTTAATTAAAAAACACACTAGAATTTGGTGCACAAGTTTTAATTTTCTTTGGGTTTTCTGAAATCAACACAGGATCAAAATTATACATACAGCACACCTAATATTTGGGTAAAATGTCTCTTCGCAAGATTCACCTTGACCAAACATTTTTGTTTACCATGAACAAGCTTCTGGCAGAATTCTGGTTGGATATTTCATGACTCTTCATGGTAGAATTGGTAGAGTTCAATTCAATTTTTTTTCTTGGCATGGACTCGACTTATGAGCACGGTCCATATATTTTCAATAGGGTTGAAGTCAGGACTTGTTTTAAGCTTAATGTTCACCTGCTTTATCCTCCACAACCAGCTCTGATGCGTGTTTGGGTTCATTGTCCTGTTGTAACTCCCAAGCCCCAAGTCATGTTCAAGTTTCTGATGGTTTATGCTGAAGAATTCTGAGGTAGTCCTCCTTCTTCATTATTCCATCCACTTTGTGCAATGAACCAGTTCCACTGGCAGCAAAACAGCCCCAGAGCATGATGATCCTACCACCACCAGCAGCTGGTACAGTGTCCCTCTGTACATGGTGGTCATTGTGGCCAAACAACTCAATCTTTGTCTCATCTGACCATACAGCTTTCCTCCAGAAGGATTTTTCTTTGTCTGTGTGGTCAACTTCAAACTTTAGTTAAGTTTGAAGGTGTCAATTTTGGAGCAGTGGGTTATTTCTTGGATAGCAGCCTCTTAGTCCATGGTGATCTGAACTGTAGAAAGGGATCCATCAGCTTCCAGTTCATGGCAGGGCTGTGCCATGATGGTTCCCAGGTTGTTCCTGACCATCCAAACCAATTTCCTTTCAGCTGAGGGTGACAGTTTGGGTTTTCTTGAAGCAAAGTAGCTTGGCAAAGTGACTACACCTCACCATAACTTTCATACAATTGTTTGAACTGATCTTGGAATTTGCAGTTGTTTAGAAATGGCTCCAAGAGACATTCCGGAGTTGTGTATATCTGCGATCCTCTTTCTCAGATCTGCACTGAGCTCCTTGGACTTTCCCATTTTACTGTGTGTTGGTCAATCCAATGAGTGCTGTAAACAAACCCTTTTTATGAAGGCACAGAGAAGCTACCAGCTGTAGTCAATCATGATCACTAACAGGAAGTTAAGAGACCTTGGCCTTGGCAAGATAAGAGATATTTTGGAAGTTTCAGCACCTCTGAATTAATAATCTAAGTGAGCGTATGTACATTTCTGACCAGGTGTTGCTTTCAGAAAACCCAAAGAAAATTAAAACTTGTGCACCAAATTCTAGTGGTTTTTTTTTAATTAAAGCTGTATGCTGTACAATCATTCTGCTACAGAAAAAGAGCAGTTCAAAGAAATTACTGAAAGCCCAAATATTGCCATGACATTCATGTCACTACGTGTAAACGTCTGACCACAACTGTGTTTCGTAAATACGTTCAGTCAGTAAACAGGAAGTCGATGTGGGACAGACCTGAAAATGGTATACATGGTATAGAACCCCAAGCTGAAGCTCCGTACCAGGTGGCTATGATTTGTGGTTGCTGAGAAAAAGAATGTTTTGTATGGATGGACAGAACGGGAGTCAGAGCATTTTTTAACATAGTTACTGGGAGACCAAATGGTCTCCCAGTGGCCAGATTTGGTCTCCTAGTCAATGCCAAACCAGCTTCACTGGGAGCCCAAATTTTAAACCAAGTTATATCTTATCATTTGGTTCAATCAGTTGCAATTAATTAACCAAGTACCATGTAAGTATACATTTAACAAGGAAAACGAAGATCTAGGTTATAAGATATACACACAAGATCATGTTGGTTAAGAAAAACAAAACTAAAATTTGATTACCGAGATGGCTGATGTCAGAATCCGATGTCATTACTGTGTAACTGAGTGTCTTTGACATAACATTTGTGCTTGGTAATTACTCTTGATAGCTGTGTAGTCACTGTAGTGTGTTTGTCTGTATGGTGATTGGTGAACCATTTTGCATCACAGAATATGCCGCAGCGGTGCAGCCGCATGGACTCTGGGGCCTGTGATTGTATTGCCCAGACCAGTTGGTCTCCTAGTGGAAAATCCTTAAAAAATGCTCTGGCGGCAGTATAAGAAAAAAATTAATCAACACCTGAATAAATTTGTGGTGTAATTTACAACAGCATAAAACATGTTTAATACAAAAAGCAAAAGTGAATTCCAACCCAGTCAACCTGCTCTTTCACCTTTTCTTTATTTCAAATGCAATAAGACACACTGAGAGCCTTTACATTTAATAGTCAGCATTTTTATTGACCATGGCTCAAGCCACCATGGTGAACAGCATCGGTTTGTAATTTCAACAACTAATAAAGAAGGTTGGATATTGTTAGATTTGTGGAGTAAGTAACTATGAATAATACAAATGGAAAACAAAAAAAAAATTAAAAAAAAAAAAAAAAAAGAGAGACACACACACAATGGGGTCCAAAAGTCTGAGACTGCACTGAAAATCCGGGACTTAAACAAAAGGTTTGAGAATTTTAAAACATTTAAAACAAAGAAAGAAATTAAAATGTTCAATAATAGTTCAATATTTTACATCCTTAATATTCAATATTCTGCACTGTTTCTCGATCTCTGTGGAAATGTAAGCAAATCAGCGATACTGATCATGTTAACTTGTATAAAAGGTCAGATTTTCTTCATATTGAAGCACGACATGGGGTCCGTACCAGCTCGAGTGCACACCATCATTGTTAAAGCGAAAGTAGGACGGACCAAATACTTTATTTAAAAAAGCAAACAAACACACCTTTAAAATTCATAAAGGTAAAGATTCTACTTTTCACTCAAACTCTTGTCAGTGATGTCATTTGTAAACTGAAATGTTCTGTATTAAATTAAAAACAAAAGCCTTTTCATGAGTGCTCTAAGACCTTTCGACCCCACTGTCCATAACCTGCTGTTTGCATCTTTGAAAAAGATCAGCACTATTAAAAAAAAAAAAAAAAACTGGGGAAAAAAAAGAAAAAACACTGGTGCAATGTTCTACATAAATACATTATTCTAATAATTATCGTGTGTAAAGTGCAAATCTCTAGGTTTAGTATATACTAGGTTTGTGTGTGTGTGCAAGTATTTCTAAAGTAAATAGAGACAGGTAGTCATTTGGTTCACCCTAAACTCCCCCTCCCCCCCCCACACACAACTGAGCCCTTTACTGGAGTTCCCTGTTTAGTTTGTACGCCTTTGGCAACAAAGTGATTGAGAACAGACTGGCTGGCCGGAGCACGAGCGCGTGGATGTGTTACCGCTTCGCTGCATGACCATTTAAAGGCGTGCCCTGTAGTGTCACTGACGCTCAGAGGTGTACAGCTCTCTTCCAAAATCACGCTAAACAGAAAAACCCATGTGTAAAAGACTTAAAGACATGACGTGCATCAGTGTGAGGCTTTAAGTAAGGAAGAAAACCCGAGGTGTGCTGGTACAGGAAATTAATAAACGACGGCGTTTATCCGTGGTGTGACGCGACAAAGGAAGTAAAAGTGCAGTTGATTGTTTTCCAAGGACTGCACACTGTGAAGTGGTTTATTCCTCTTAAACGACAGCAATCTGCGAAGGATTACTTTCTAAAATTTTTAAAGAATGATAGGTCATTGTTTTTGCCCATTTATAGTTACGTTTAAGGTTGTGGAAGAAACTTTAAACTTATTTCATCACAACCATCCAATTTCTTCTGTCCTGACATTAATATAGGGGGGGGGGGGGGGGTGCAGAGAGACAGGGAGGGAGGGAGAGAGAAAGAGAGAGAGGTGCAGAGGGAGGGAAAGAGAGGGAGGAGGAGGGAGGCAGGCAGAGGGACCGGGGGGGGGGGGGGGGGGGGGGGGGGCAGAGGGAGGGAAAGAAAGAGACAGGGAGCGAGAGAGAGGGAAAGGGGGAAGAGAAAGAGAGAAAGAAAAGGGAGGGAGAGAGGGAAAGAGAAAAAGAAAACAAGAGAGGGGAGGGAAGGAGAGAGAAAGAGGGGGAGGGGAGGGAAGGAGATAGATAGATGAAAGGAGGGGGAGGAGAGAGAGAGGAAAGGAGGGAGAGAGAAAGAGAGAGAGGTGCAGAGAGACAGGGAGGGAGGGAGAGAGAAAGAGAGAGAGGTGCAGAGGGAGGGAGAGAGAGGGAGGAGGAGAGAGGGAGGGAAAGAAAGACAGGGAGTGAGAGAGGGAGGAGAGAGAGGGAAAGGGGGAAGAGAAAGAGAGAAAAGGGAGAAAGAGGGGGAGGGAGAGAGGGAAAGAGAAAACGAGAGAGAGGAAAGGGGAGGGAAGGATAGATAGATAGATAGATAGATAGATAGATAGATAGATAGATAGATAGATAGATAGATAGATAGATAGATGAAAGGAGGGGGGAGGAGAGAGAGAGAGGAAAGGAGGGGATATAGAGAGAGAGAGAGAGAAATCCACAGCTTCTTAAGCTACTTTTTACATCTTCTGTTATGAAGACTTTCCAGTGATGGAAAACTTTCTGACACTGGAGACTCCTTCCAAAAAATGCTAAACAAACAATTGCTCACGATGCCATATCATTATCCATGATCTCTCTCTCACACACACACACACACACACACACACACGCCTCAGATTCCTGTTCTTGGCTGCCCGAAGTGGAATGGATGGACATGCTGTGCACTGTGACCGGCTTTTCTGCTCATCACAGTTGTACAGAGTAGTTATTCACGTTAACGTAGCCCTCCTCATCATCAAGACGTTTCCGCTCACAGGATGTTTTTTTGCACTACCCCTGTAGAAGGAGCGTCTGTCATACAAGTCCCTAAGGGCTTCTATAGAAACAATAACGCATCAGAACGGGCGCGCTGACAGAACTACGGTTCAACAGCACT
The DNA here is from genome assembly GCF_027579695.1 of Neoarius graeffei. Lineage (NCBI taxonomy): Eukaryota > Metazoa > Chordata > Actinopteri > Siluriformes > Ariidae > Neoarius > Neoarius graeffei. The sequence goes on from NC_083569.1 coordinate 99,118,744, forward strand.
TCGGCGTGTGAAAGGTTATTGTGAACGATGTGTGACGCGTGTTGTAATAAAAGCTTGGTTCACTGAGCCCTTCATGTTATGAGCATTCGATCAGAGAAGTGCTGTGATCCGATCAGCGCGTGTTCTGGGAGACGGTTGTACACCCCTGCGCAGAGAGACTTGTCAGGTTTCTTCAGCGGCGCCATTTCAGATTCATAAAAGCAAAAATCACTGGAGCTCAGAACAGCGGAGAATGGAAGAGCTTGAGAATGTACATTTCTGCTCTAACGCCAGACCAAAGATGTTCAATTCTCAAGAATCGCTTCTACTTCAGCTGCAGATATACTCCAAAAATTGTGACAAACAACGGTGCATGATTGGTGAGATTAAAAAAAAAAAAAAACAAGTTTGTGTGTGCTGGCTAGCTTGATTGGCCTCCAGACTAAACAGTGAACTAGTCAGAGCAGCCAGGGACACGACGGAGGCCTTCAGCCGCTCTTTGCTGGAGGATGAGAACCTGGGAGGGCGGGGTCTCTGCAGCAGGCTCGGGCTGGTCAGTTGGTCTCGTACGTGGAGAGGAGCGCAGCGTCGACTGGTTCCATGCAGGAAGGACAGGTGAAGGAGCGCATGAGCCAGTCGTCTATGCAGTCCATGTGGTAGATGTGCATGCAGGGCAGGAACCTGATGGGGTCGCCGTATACAAAGTCCATCATACAAATCACGCACCTAAACACACACACAAAAAAAGAGGAAACGCGATTTGTTACGGAGTCTGGTCTTAGTCTCAAAGCGATGAATTCGTGATTCTAGGGGTTCCGTTCTGCTGTCTCACAGTTTGACATTTCTGAGATGCTTTTCCGCTCAACACGGTTGTAAAGAGTGGTTATTTGATTAGTGGCTACGGTACTCAATTTGTCCAGCAGCTTCAACCAGCCTCTTCAGGAGAAGCCATGGCCTAATGGCTACAGAAGCAGCTTTAGGACCAAAAGGTTGCCGGTTCAATTCCCTGGACCAGCAGGAATGGCTGAGGTGCCTTTGAGCAAGGCACCTAACCCCAAACATCTCCCCAGGCTTCTCTGGGTATGTTGTATGTCGCTCTGGATAAGCGCGTCTGCTAAATGCCATTAATGTAATGTAACATTTTCCATCAAGAAAGGTGATCCTGCTTTCAGGAATTGATTTTTGTTGTTTTTCCTCACCATTCCATATCAACGTTCGAGACTGATTTTCTGAAAGGCTCAAACTAGAGGTCTGCGCGGGTCGGATTTTTCAGTCCCGCTCCCGCCCGCGCCCGCAAAGAATTATGATTTTCAGTCCCGCTCCCGCCCACAAAAAAATTATGATTTTCAGTCCCGCTCCCACCTGCCATATTTTGTCCCGCTCCCGCCCGCAAATCCCGCATGACGCAGACGTTCGCGTTATTTCTCAGGAAAGTTCTTGTCTTGACACAGCGTGATGGTGCCCCGCCCCCTACTTTGAGTGGATTTCAGCATAAATATCTACAGCTCATGTTATTATTTACCTTGTTTCGGAATTCAGCATGTACTGTCTCTAATAATAATAATAATAATCATAAGTGCTGTCAAACGATTAAAATATTTAATCGCGAATCACACATTTTTATCATACGAGAAACCATTGTAATTCTCTGATCAGCATAAAAAAGTGAATGGGCTTGCTTTGTAGCAATGCTGTGTTTTTTTTTATTGCAAAGCAGAGCTAGTAAGAGAAGTGAATTGATTTCCTGCTTGCGTTAGTCTACAACTTTAGTCAGAGAGACATGTTACACAGTGACGGTGGGCTTGACTCAATGCTATCCCAGAAATCCTTCCTGTAATATGCAAATTTGGCCGCCTCTGATTGGACAGCCAAATTTGCATTATACAGGAAGGATTTCTGGGATAGCATTGAGTCAAGCCTACCGTCACTGTGTAACCTGTCTCTCTGATTAAAGTTGTAGACTAACGCAAGCCGTAAATCACTTCACTCATGGTTCTCTTGCTAGCTGGATGTGAACTGCAAGTCATTAGACTGATCAAAGGATTTCTCGTTAGGGTGATCAGTGGCAAATTTAAGATGCTATTCCTCACTCAATCTGACACTCTTTGCAAATTTAGGCATCATAAAATTTTTTTATTAATGCCAAATAAAATATCCAGCACAAATTATATATGATAGACATAAATTAATAATTTATACATTTTATTTAAAACGCATTTTTAGTTAGCGGGACTGCAGCTTATCACCGCTCCCGCCACATATATGCACTCCCGCTCCCGCATATGAACACTTCTGGTCCCGCCCGCGCCCGCAATGAGCTTTCAAAATTTGTCCCGCGCTGCACTGCTTTGCGGCGGGTCCCGCGGGACTCCCGCGGGAGTGCAGGGCTCTAGCTCAAACCAGCCCATCTGGTGCTAGCACGGACTGTAAAAATAACGGACGAAGCCTCTGTGACGTCACTCATAGGATTTCCAAAGAGCAGGTTTGAAGCCTGGCTGCTGGAATTCTTGGGGTTCAGTAATATGTTTTTTTCTTGGCGATTTTCACTTCCGGTGGTCGAGCGACCCAAAATGGCTGCTGTAGTGCAATCAACTCGCGATAACTTATCAGAGTATGCTTGTAATCTAGAAGCCACACTGCAAAAAATAAAAATCTTAGGAAGTTTATTTGTCTATTTTCAAGTCAAAACATCGAGCCACCCTTATTATAAGACATAATTGCCCAACAAGCAAAACCTCATTTAGCTAGAAAGGCTAGTTTTTAGACAGTCCATCTTGAAAATCTTGTATAGACAAAATGTCTTGAAAAAGTCTTATTTGGAGCACCTTTGAAAATAAGTTTTTTTTTTTTAAACAAGTACATGGGCAGCACGGTGGTGTAGTGGTTAGCGCTGTCGCCTCACAGCAAGAAGGTCCGGGTTCGAGCCCCGTGGCCGGCGAGGGTCTTTCTGTGTGGAGTTTGCATGTTCTCCCCGTGTCCGCGTGGGTTTCCTCCGGGTGCTCCGGTTTCCCCCACAGTCCAAAGACATGCAGGTTAGGTTAATTGGTGACTCTAAATTGACCGTAGGTGTGAATGTGAGTGTGAATGGTTGTCTATGTGTCAGCCCTGTGATGACCTGGCGACTTGTCCAGAGTGTACCCCGCCTTTCGCCCGTAGTCAGCTGGGATAGGCTCCAGCTTGCCTGCGACCCTGTAGAACAGGATAAGGCTGGGCATACACTGTGCGATTTTTGGCCCGATTTTGACACGATTTTCACTCGTGCGACTATTTTGGAGATCGGGTCAATTTTTGGCTCAATCGTGCGTCTCGGATCGTGTCGTACACATGGGATAATGACAAGCGATTAACACCTCACGACCTCCTCCCGATCGATCGGATGAAAATCAAACATGTTTGAAATCCTGGTCGGCCATCGTGAGGCTATCGCACTGTTGAAGCAGTGTCACGAGCCGATTTACCTCAACCTGTCACACTACACATGCGCGAACACAGATACGGAAGAGAAAAACACTGAGCGGCACTTCCGGTCTCCTCCTCTTCTTCACGTTTAGAGATGGGATTTATGGCTCTTTGATGGGATCCGCATCTTTGTGATCCGTTCTTTGAAAAGAGCCGTTCAAAAGACTGGCTCATTTGGCTCTTTTTAAAAATATTTATTCAGTTTTAAGAAGACAGCGTCTAAAGAAGCCAGATCCCTCTGCTTAGACAGTGACATCAATATTTCTGGACATACCTTTTATATAAAGCAACCTAGACTTACATTATTGTAACCCCTAAACGCTCATAAATAACCATTAAAAAACAATGAGGGCTTCAATGAATGTCCATGCAGAACGGCTTTTCTGTAAAAGAACCCACTCAAGAACATAGTTATCAAGAACGCAAGAATATTTTATAGAAAAACACTTGTTTTACAAAAATATTTAAGTCTGAGATACAAAACAGATACAACTAGACAAACAGATAAATAAATAAAATACACAAAAATAGAACAAACAAAATGACGATAGAATAAATTAAATGAACGTCCGTGCAAAGTAGTTTTCCCACAATATTATCATTAATATCACACAACATTATAAACTATCTGAAACACAGTACAGAAAAAGAACGGCTCCCCCAGCTCGAGACTCGGTTCTCATCGTTCATGCCTAGGAGCCGTTCAAAAGAATCGGTTCGTTCGCGAACGTCACAACACTATATCACGTTGCAGTTCCGGATACAAGAATCTGGAAGTATGGAAGTATAGTGTGAGCAGTCAGATCGCATCCGAGCATCGGATCGTATAGTGTGAGAACAGGAATCGTAAGCTGCGTGCTGTTTACCCCTGCGATTCACTCGTACAGTGTGAGCAGCAGCTAAATACCGCAATTGAAAAAAAAAAAAAAAAAAAAAAATCGCACAGTGTCTGCCCAGCCTAAAGCGGCTAGAGATAATGAGATGAGATGAGAAGTAAGTACATTTTGGACATCTGTGGTTGGTAGAAGAGAGCAACTGGACTTGCTTGAAAAGTCTTGAAGATGTTTCGCCTCTCGTCCGAAAGGCATCCTCAGTTCTGTCTGTCTAATAGGGAGTATCAAGTATTTATCCTCTCATGGATCATCATAGAATCCGAATCAGAATGCTGATGGATGCATTGTAGGTGGCTGATAGATGTCATAGACACCCACCTCTGTTCAGTGATGGTCGTTCCAGGTTGACAAAAAAAATGAACGATCCTCTCTGGCTAAGATGTCTGCCAGTTTTCTGGAAGTCCTCTCATACTCCCACACCAGTCGAAGGGAACTCATCCCAAAGTGCGTAGAAACATATCTGTGAAGATACTCAGTCGTCCAGGTACATAGTAATCTGTGGTTGGTAGAAGAGAGCAACTGGACTTGCTTGAAAAGTCTTGAAGACGTTTCGCCTCTCATCTGAAAGGCTTCCTCAGTTCTGTCTGTCTAATAGGGAGACAACTACCAACCACAGATTACTATGTACCTGGACGACTGAGTATCTTCACAGATATGTTTCTACGCACTTTGGGATGAGTTCCCTTCGACTAGTGTGGGAGTATGAGAGGACTTCCAGAAAACTGGCAGACATCTTAGCCAGAGAGGATCGTTCATTTTTGTCAACCTGGAACGACCATCACTGAACAGAGGTGGGTGTCTATGACATCTATCAGCCACCTACAATGCATCCATCAGCATTCTGATTCGGATTCTATGATGATCCATGAGAGGATAAATACTTGATACTCCCTATTAGACAGACAGAACTGAGGATGCCTTTCGGACGAGAGGCGAAACATCTTCAAGACTTTTCAAGCAAGTCCAGTTGCTCTCTTCTACCAACCACAGATTACTATGTACCTGGACGACTGAGTATCTTCACAGATATACATTTTGGACATTTGTCAAATGCGGTTCATCTTGTTTCAAGAAAAAAAAAAAAGTATGCTTGTTTTGGAAATAAATGAACTTTACTGAAATCTTTGAATCTAGTGCCCCCAAAATGCACTGTTGCTTTGGCGTTGTGTAAGCACTGTAAGTCAAAATGCGTAGACGTTTGGTCACCTTGCATATCTTTAGTTTACTGCGACTGTTTACTCAGTCATTCAGAATGAGGTCCTTCTAGACGCTGTACACACTCTAGACCAGACAAGTGCCTTCAAAAAGGCTATGAGTGAGTGGAGGGTGTTTTAGTGAGGTCTTTTTGGAATGCTGTGAGTTAAGTTCAGTGTTTTTTTTTTTTGTTTGTTTGTTTGTGTTTGTGCCTGATCTTGTAAACCCCTCGTACACATGAATAGTCAGTGCCCCCAAAATGCACTGCTGCTTTGGCGTTGTGTAAGCACTGCAAGTCAAAATGCATAGACTTTTTATTATTATTATTATTATTTTTTTTTTTTTTTGGTGCCTGAGGTCCTGGGGAAGTGGAATCTTAAGAGATGTTTTAATGTTTGAATGTTGAAATGGGGAAAAAAAATAAACTTGTTGCAATGCTACACGTGTCGTCAACTTGATTCAAGATAGTCTCTGGTCTCATATCTAGAGTATTTTACTAATTACAGGTCACAAAAGGAGAATCTTTTAAGCTGGCAATGCTTAGTTGTAGAATTTAACAATCCTAATATTAGTATATTTATCTTAAATTCATTTTTTACTGCTAAGACTTTGTCATGAATTTAAGTGAAATACCCTTAAAATGAAATAAATAAAAATGACTTGAATGGCTAAATGTAAGAAGTACGATCTTGTTATAAGAGCTATTTTGATTATTTTGAGTTAATCAGATCTCGTATAATAAGTTCCCCAATCTTATTTTGGAATTATTTAATCTAAAAACAGGTTAGATTTTTCATCTTACTTTAAGAAATCTTACCAAGTCAGATTTGACTAGTTCCAGTGGCAGATTTTTTTCACCTGATTCAAGCAAATATGCTTTGTTTTAATCTTTTATTTCTTATTTTTGAAAGGCCATTTTTTGCAGTGCACTGCTGGCTTTAGATCTATTCAGAAGATCGCCATGTGCAATGGAATCGACCCCTACAGTCTGGGAAAGAAGGATTTGTCATACGATCTCGAAAATGACCCTTCAGCCGAGTTCCCCGACATCTCGAACTATCTGGTGTTGCAGACGTCCTTCTACACCGCAAAACAGATGAAAGCGTGGAAGAGTACGGAGGCTTACGACTTTTTTGTATGTGGCTGGGTAAAGGACCTCGGTGTCAAGTCACTGCCCAATGAATCCTGGATTGTTTTTGCTCATCTAAGTAATGTAGCTGGCTTGATTCTCACTTGTGTTGGCTCTTATCTCTCAGGTAAATCATTCACAAAGATCATCAGAAACCCCTTTAAAGACCTGGATCTTAGTTAAACAAGTCGGAGAAGAAGTGATCACGGCGCATTGTAACTGTATGGCTGGGGAAGAGTTTTGTCCCAACCTTCATGCATATGGACTTTGTAAGAAAGAAACAGCTGGGGACTTTAGCGCTTCGTGACTAAAATAAGTCCCGTAAAATAACGACACATAGCAAGAAAAATACTTGGAAAACACTAAGGACATAGCCGAGAGGGAGATACAAACCTTTCACTGAGCGATCGCTGCAAACTTCAACTTGGCTCCCTTCGATTTCACTGAGAGGTTCAAAAGCCACCTTTCTCGATGTCTTTTTGTGAAATCCTGTGCTCGTTCACCCTTTTTTATTAGTTCATGGCTAACAAAAAGAAACTTATCAGTTGCACGGTTTGATCAAGTCGAACAACCTCAAACAAACGACGCCAGCGTAAGGCATTTTTCATGCGAGTAATGCACCTAGGGCTGTGCGATATATCGAATATACTCAATATATCGCCGAAAATTCTGTGTGCGATACATAAAATTATTATATCGTAACTATCGAGTATTTTATGGTCATCTTCCGACTTGCGTTCGTTTCGTGTTTGTTTAAAACCTTTCCCGGTGGTTTTCTCTCTGTCCCTCAGGCAGTAACGTGAGAGGCTGCCTAAGGGTAAAAACAATAACGTCACGCACTCGCCAACCAATCCCAGGCGACATCTCTGTGCTGAAAGGAACTTCAGGGAAGATTTTCTAGTTTCGGTTGTGTTGCCAGATTGGGCGGTTTTAAGTGCGTTTTGGCGGGTTTTGAACATATTTTGGACTGGAAAACGTCAGCAGTATCTGGCAACACGCGGCGGGAAGATTTCCTGGTTCCGGTTTACAGCGCTGACTCAGTTCGTGCAATCGCTGGTGTTGCGTAGGCTACCGTGTAAGTTCTGGCAATTACAGCAACAAATTAAAAATGGAAGCGGACGAATTGGTTCCTAAAAGAACTAGTAAGGGGTCAGTCATCTGGCATTTTTTGGATATCGCGAGGAGGACGTGGAACAGCAAATGCCAGTTTTTCAAGTGTGCAAAAAAACCCTGTCATCACGAAAGGCAGCAGCCGGAATTATACACATCTGAGAGGCAGAGCCAGAAAACATTCAGTTCAAAAGTGTGCAAAGAGAAAGATTGTTTTGCAGATCTCGCTCTTCTCTCCCTCAATCTCTCTCTCTATTGTGAATGTTCCAGTGGTTCTCAGTAGTCAGGTTAATAGCTTGGAGATCTATTTTTTTTTAAATAATTTAATGAATGAGCACTTTTCTTATTTAGGCTAAATGTCTCTCTCAGTGTTGAGCTTGCACTTTATTGGTTTGAGCTCTGAGCAGCTCTGTATTGTGTTGCCCCTTTGTTGCAATTTTCAAGATTGTTTTTGCAGTTTGTGCCACATCTTTGTTGAATAAAAATAGTCTTATTTCAATTCAATTGTGATTAATCACTAACATGACAATTTAAAATGTGTTGTTGAAACCCACCTGTAAAGTTAACCAAGAATGTTATTTAATCTGCAGGGATTGTAGTGAAAACAGTAAAGAGTAAAAGTTAGATTTCATGGGGTCCTTTAGAGGAGATTTAAATATATCGAGATATACATCGGATATCGTGAAATGGAGAAAATGTATCGAGATATTCATTTTTTCCCATATCGCACAGCCCTAAATGCACCTTCTCCGTACAAACGCTTTGTCAACTGAGCTTTGGTAGACCACCAGCTAAAGTTTTGAATAACTAATGAGGCGGATGTGACGTCACGTAAAACCCAAGAATAGTACTGCTAGAACACGCCTACTAACCTCAAAGTTTATGCAAGCTAGTCAACAAGCTACTGGCTAAACTAAAAGAAGCTATTCCATAGGATACAGACCATACCCACAACGGCTGGTTTACCAATAAACAAACGAACAAATAAAGTGTGTAACCGTCTGATAACTCATTTGATCAAGGAATGTTGCCTTTCAGTCGGAGCCTGATTTACTGAAGGGGAGACCCTGATAAACTTCAGCAAAAATACTGAAAGGAAAGTACAATCTAATAAAGCACATTAAAGTCACTTACAGGTGTAGTCGTGCATAAAAGTTGCGTTTGCATGAAAAAGCTCCGAGATGAAAATAGTCAAGGCTTCATAAATTAATTATTTTCTCAGGTAAATTTTAATAAAAAAAAAAACAAACAAACAAGAATTTGGTGCACAAGTTTTAATTTTCTTTGGGTTTTCTGAAATCAACACAGGGTCAAAATTATACATACAGGGTTAAAAATGTACACACACTCACTTAGGTTATTAATTCCGAGGTGCTGAAACTTCCAAGATGTCTCTTATCTCGCCAAGGCCGAGGTCTCTTAACTTCCTGTTAGTGATCATGATTGACTACAGCTGGTAGCTTCTCTGTGCCTTCATAAAAAGGGTTTGTTTACAGCACTCATTGGATTGACCAACACACAGTAAAATGGGAAAGTCCAAGGAGCTCAGTGCAGATCTGAGAAAGAGGATCACAGATATACGCAACTCCGGAACGTCTCTTGGAGCCATTTCTAAACAACTGCAAATTCCAAAATTAGTTCAAACAATTGTATCCAAGTTATTGTGAGGTGTAGTCACTTTACCAAGCCACTTTGCTTCAAGAAAACCCAAACTGTCACCCTCAGCTGAAAGAAAATTGGTTTGGATGGTCAGGAACAACCTGGGAACCACCATGACACAGCCCTGCCATGAACTGGAAGCTGATGGATCACTGTCTACAGTTCAGATCACCGTGGATTAAGAGGCTGCTATCCAAGAAATAACCCCCTGCTCCAAAATCGACACCTTCAAGCTTAACTAAAGTTCGAAGCTGACCACACGGACAAAGAAAAAGCCTTCTGGAGGAAAGCCGTATGGTCAGATGAGACAAAGATTGAGTTGCTTGCCCACAATGACCACCATGTACAGAGGGACACTGTACCAGCTGGTGGTGGTGGTAGGATCATCATGCTCTGGGACTGTTTTGCTGCCAGTGGAACTGGTTCATTGCACAAAGTGGATGGAATAATGAAGGAGGAGGACTACCTCAGAATTCTTCAGCATAAACCATCAGAAACTTGAACATGACTTGGGAGTTCCAACAGGACAATGAACACAAACACGCATCAGAGCTGGTTGTGGAGGATAAAGCAGGTGAACATTAAGCTTAAAACAAGTCCTGACTTCAACTCTATTGAAAGTATATGGACCGTGCTTATAAGTCGAGTCCATGCCGAGAAAAAAAAAAAATTTAATTGAACTTTACCAATTCTACCATGAAGAGTCGTGAAATATCCAACCAGAAGCTTGTTCATGGTAAACAAAAATGTTTGGTCAAGGTGAATCTTGCAAAGAGACATTTTACCCAAATATTAGGTGTGCTGTATGTATAATTTTGACCCTGTGTTGATCTCAGAAAACCCAAAGAAAATTAAAACTTGTGCACCAAATTCTAGTGTGTTTTTTAATTAAAGATGCATACTGTACAATCATTCTGCCACAGAAAAAGAACAGTTCAAAGAAATTACTGAAAACCCAAATATTGCCATGACATTCATTCCACTGTATGTAAACTTCTGAGCACAGCTGTAGGTGTGCTGATTGCACCTTAGGGCCTCTGCATGTTTTTGCAACAAGGCTTTCGCAGATAGCTTTTCGCAGACAGTTGTAATTTATCGTTGAGTGGGGAGTAATAGGCGTGCGCGATGTTATTCACCGCCACAACGCAAGGGGGCGCGAAGTCGCAAAATCGCTAGGAGTAGTTAGTGGGTGTGGTTAGTGGAGTGTTTATCCTCCGGTTACTTATAATGACTAGAACTGGAGTCGTATAGATGTACGTACTTCCTCACTTCCTCGATCAACCGCTCTTCGTGCTGCTCCATCTTCGCTCGTGTTTTTAAAAATGCCGGTCGTGAAAACAAAAACCGGGAAAGTAGGGAAGCGGAAGTGCGTGTACAGCGGATGTAGAGTGGACCAATCAGAACTCTCGTCTGCGACGCTGTCTGCGAGGTTTCTGCGGTGGTCACAATATTTGGGAGGTGCGCGCAGAGCGTCTGCGAAGGTGGGGGGGCTACGCAGACGCTATCTGCGACACCGTCTGCGAGGACTGCGTTGTCAGCATAAATTGGCCTTTAATCCCGTGCAGGTGCGTGTCATTCACGGAGTGCGGGCTGTCCAGGGAGTCCTTCTGTTGTGACAACTATAGTATAATATTATGGTCTGGCGTGACTTTTCAGTCAATTTGTTTGCATTTCTGTACAAAATTACTCCAGTGCAGGATTAGAAAAGGAATCAAAAAGTAGTGGCTAATTTATTGCCTATTTGTTTAAAAAAAAAATTTACCCGCTTATCTTTTGTCCATTTGATGCGGGACACGGTATGCTGTCGTGCGGAATCCTACGTCACGCAGCGCCGCCCTTGTTTTCGTCTCCTAATACATCCATCCAACGTATTTGGCTCATCCAGTACAGCCGCGCCCGGGGAAACGGCCCAACGGACTGATGTTACAACTTTAACGTGTTTAAGCTAACGGCCGCCTAACTTGTTTTCGTCTCGAACATCTTGTATTAACGTATAAGGGTGACATTTCATAACCACGTAATTTGAAAATTTCCTGGTTTATGATCTCAAATCTCGTGCCTACACAGATGGAAGTCTTTACCGGATGACAATCAATCACTGTTAACTATTAAGAAATGTGAAAGAGCAGTGAAAAGTTCCTTCATAGTTAATAATAAGGATTTGTTCTGGGGTGGGTTTTTTTTTTATAATATTTATTTGTGGCAGCAGGGGCGTGGTCAAGCGTCGGTTTGTGAATAGATCGTTTCCTGCCTGTCTGCGCTTCAGTATTCCACCCACCTCAGGGACGTACTACGTTATTTTCCTGGCATTATTATTATTTTTCGGTCATTATCATGTTTTTTTATTAGAATGACTTACTGTTTACTTAAGTGTAGTTTTTAATGATACAGTATATGTAAGATTGTGTGTGTTCTCGTGCATAGCTGTCCTGAGCTTTATGACCCTTTCACACCCTGGTAAACGTGCATAATCGCGAGAACATACTCTTTTATTTTCTCTGTACCTTCTAGTTTCGCTGAAACCACATTCCTGGTTCCTCCTGTTCTAGGGGGTGTATGGTCTGCTCTTTCATGTATAATAAAAACGACTCCTTATCTGGCGAGTTGACCTTGTGCCCCCGAGCCCCTTACTTATCTTGTCACGCAAGCTTCTGATGTATATAAACCCTGCTCTCTGTGTGTATCACTGAGCAGTGCCTGAATAAACCAGATTGATTTAACTCGTGTGGTTTGTTTCAACCCTGCTCCAGAGCGCTCTTACGTCAACGCATCTGAACTGAGACAGACACAGGTTCTAACAATTTGGTGACCCCGACGTGATACTCTCAATCAGGTAAGACATGTTTGATTGACTACCTGGTTGGCAGTAGTTTCGTAGTGTCCTACGGAGGACAGTTTTCCCTGGTTCGAGTCCAGGAAGAGCGCGCTATACAAATTTGTACTATATTTGTTGTCTGTTCCTCTTCAGATCCGTTTGTTGTCATTGTACGATGGGAAGCTCGTTCCCTAAGCCTGCGCCAGGGGAAACCCCGGCCGAGTGGATGACTAGGTGCGGTTTCGCTTATTATGTTTCTCCTTGGCTCGATAATTTGGCAGGTTGGACCGAGGCCAACCCTCAAATTCCTTCATATCCTCGCCGAGGTACTTTCGATCCTGGTTATCTTGCATCAGCCTATCGCATGATTTATGAGGGATTAGGGGACCCCGGTTGGGATCGCCCGTATATGCGGGAGGGTTACGCTAAGTGGTATGACATGAAAAAGGTATGGGATAATTTTAAACAGGCTTATACTCCCCGTTCAGTCCTGAAATCCATCCCGAAGCCTCGATCTGCACCCGTCACCAAGGAAACGGAGGAGGCGGCGCTAGGAAAATCCAAATCTCATTCTGCTCCTCCAGCCTCGTTAGACAGTAAACCTCCGCCTTATAGTAAGGCTGGAAAAATTACTGGTAAATCGCCGTCAGCTGTAAAAACGATTCCTAAAATATATCCGTCCTTGGCTGCTGTGTCTGCGTGCCCCCCCCCCACGGTTGACAGAGGGCAGCGTCCCGGAGGGATAAAGGGTGCGCCTGCATCAGCCAAGAACGGCAAAGACGAAGAAAGTAGTGACGATACCGATGATGACACTGATGATGACGATTGGGATAATCCCGACGATGTGGGTCCAGACGCCGGCTCGCGTCCTTATCCGCCACAAAACGCTGCTTGTGTATGGGTCGCAAAGCGCAGTGGTATTGATATAACTCCTCCGTCCCCGTCGGCTCTTAAGGACATCATCTCGCTTCTTCCGTCACCCGATAAGCCCTTGCTTTTTGTTGATCAGTTAATTAATGTTTCTCGTAATTGTCAGCTTACGGGAGCTGATTACCGGTTTATTCTGCAAAATAAATTAGGAGGCGCATATGATGAGACAGCCCTGTTAGAAAACGTTCAGGTTCTCGCCCCCGTCAATGATCAAGCTGAAAATATTAAGGAAGAGTATGAAGGGGATGACGGTCGCCCGCGTCGGCGCACCGTGACTACCTTCTTTTGGAAGGACACGCCGGACGCACTGCAGCAGCTTCGTGAGCAGTTGACGCGATACCTGCTCGCCTTAAAACAAGCAAATAGAGACCTGTCACAGGTCACTAACTGCAAACAGGAGCGTTCTGAGCTGACGTCGGCCTTTTGGAAGCGCTTTGGGGAAGTTTGGCAACATTTGGGAGGTCTTGAACTTGATTTGGCAAACCCGAACCCAATGTTCTTGTCCACCTTTCTGTCTAATTGTCGCCCCGAAATACAGAGCGTTTTAAAACATCACTGGAGTGACCGGAATAATCTGGTCCTCCGCCAGGCCGGGGAGCGAGTACGCACGCTGGAGAGCGATGGTCTCCTAGACTGTAAGATGAATAAAGCATGTTTATCCGTCGTGCCGGGCGGACGAGCGGAGGGACGACAGGAGAGGGGTCGCCGAACGGGACCGCGCGGCGGGGGAGGGAGGAGAAATGGAAAGTGCCACTATTGTGGAAAAGAGGGGCACTGGATAAGAGAATGTCATGCGAAACAGCGAGATGAGCAGGAACGCGAGAAACCCGTCATGCGCGCCGGTTCAAGCCCCACAGGGCAGAGAGATCCTGCCCGCCCATAGGGCTGCCCTCAGAGCGATGAAACCCCGACCGTTGCTATGTTAAATCTTTTATTCAGCTCCCCTCTTAACGAAGATCTTCCCACTATTGTTTTATGCCTGGCAGGGACTGAATATCCTTTTTTACTCGACACCGGGGCTACCATGTCCTCAGTGGGGAGGGAATATGCGGGTCCTTTATCTACACGGTCTGTAAGCTCTGTGGGAATAGAAGGGGTTCCTTTCCATTCCAGTTGCACGCCCCCCCTTTCTGTTACTTGTGCCCTTGATCCTTTACTGAAGTTTTCTCACTCCTTTGTTTGCATGCCTGATTGCCCTTTTAATCTTTTAGGTCGCGACCTCATGAGTCTTCTCGGACTCTCGATCTCCTTTAGTGGCTCACACATGGTTGTTGACATACCAGACGAAACCTCGTCGGCTGCTCTTGCCCTCACCTCCCTTTCTCTCCCCCATAACCTTCTCAATGCTGCTTGTGCCGTTACCCACCTCACACCCTCTCTTTCTGATCTCCCAGCTTCTCTTTGGGCGGAACATAAGGACGAGGTGGGCTTTGTTAACTGTACCCCTTACGAGGCGGTCATTAAACACTCTTCGCCAGTATATGTAAAACAGTACCCCCTTTCCCCAGCTAAACTGTCTGGCATTGATGATGTTCTGTGTTCTCTCCTAGAGCAAGGTGTGGTTGTTCCCTGTGTCAGCCCTTATAACACTCCAGTGAACCCGGTGCAGAAGCCCAACGGCACGTGGCGTTTCACCCAGGATTTGCGTAAGATTAATGAGTTAATTATCCCAGTCGCCCCATTAGTTCCAGACGTTCCCTCTCTTATGGCCTCGATTCCGTGTGAACATGCGTTTTTCTCTGTAATTGATCTCTGTTCTGCCTTTTTCAGCGTCCCTGTGGGCCACGACACGCAGCCCCTGTTCGCTTTTACGCACAGGGGAAAGCAGTACACATGGACCAGGTTACCCCAAGGATATGTCGATTCCCCCGCGGTTTTTACAGCCGTAGTGAGGGACGCCTTGGCCGATTTGTGCCTCCCCTCGGGCTCCTCCGTGCTCCAATACGCGGATGATCTTCTGGTAACGGCGGAGGACGAGGACCTTTGCGCTAAAGCCACACTCGTTCTCCTCTCTCTTCTGGCGCAAGAAGGTTTCAAGGTCTCACGAACTAAGCTTCAGTTCTGCCTCCCCACTGTTCGATATCTGGGTCACGATCTCTCCCAGGGCTCCCGCAGGCTCAGCCCCGAGCGTGTGCAGGTCATCCTAGACACTCAGGTGCCTGCCACCAAACACGCCCTCATGGCTTTTCTGGGACTTATCAATTACTGCCGCCAGTGGATTCCTGACTGTTCCACCTATGACAAGTGTCTGCGCTCTGCAATTCTGCACTCGGACCCTTTGACTCAGCCCTTGGTATGGTCTGACGAGATGCTGACGGCCTTCAGGGCCTTGAAACAGGCTTTATGCTCGGCCCCTGCTCTCGGACTTCCGAATTACCGTTTGCCGTTTCATTTATATGTGTGCAACCAGCAGGGAACTGCGTCTGGGGTTTTGGCGCAGGAGCACGGGGGGGGTATGCGGCCTTGTGCGTTCCTCTCTAAAACTCTTGATTCTGTGGCACAGGGCCTCCCTGCTTGCCTCAGGGCGGTGGCTGCATGTGCTGTCATGGTCACGGACGCTGAACGGCTGGTTTTGTCTCACCCGCTCGTTCTCCACACCTCACATGATGTAGTGCACGTTTTAAAGAACCTCAGTACCCAGCATTTATCTGCGCAGCGTCGCTCTGGATACGAGTCTATTCTTTTGGCCACCGAAAACCTTACTGTTAAGCCCTCCTCCTCCTTTGATTCTCTCGCGCACGCGCTTCAGCGCCTCCTCAATTCACAGGATGATTTTCTTCCTTCTGAAACACACGACTGCATTTCTAGCATTCTTTTCGAGACAAGTATCCGCCCCGACTTACGCTCCACCCCGTTACTTTCAGGTGATTCGCTGTTTGTGGACGGCTCGTGCTCACGCCCCTCTGACGGCGTTTTCGTGTGTGGTTATTCTGTGTGCCGCCTTCCTGATGAAACTGTTGAAGCTTTTTCTCTTCCTTTCTCCTCGGCTCAGGCTGCCGAACTATACGCTCTAACTCGTGCATGTGTTATTGCCCAGGACACAGACGTCACTATCTACACTGATTCACGTTACGCTTTCGGCGTTGCTCACGACTTTGGTCGGATTTGGGCTTCGCGTGGGTTCACCACTGCAGACGGTAAGCCCATTTCTCATTCTTCGCTTGTTACTGATCTTATTACAGCGTGTCTTCTCCCGCGCTCTTTAGCCATTGTTAAGACTCGTGCTCATTGTATTGGGGACTCTTTTGAGATCAGGGGAAACTCTCTCGCCGATCGCATTGCCAAAGCCGCGGCTGCCTCCGGTGTTTTTCCGCCTTCGCTTACTCTCTCCCTGGTCTCATCCAGCCGTATGATTAGTGCCGTTCTTCCGGACATTGACTTGATCTCCCTCCAGGCCTCCGCTTCGGCCTCAGACAACCATTTCTGGGACTCATGCGGCGCGCAGCCGTCTGACGGCGTTCGGATCGATGCTCAGGGCCGCCTTTGTTTGCCTAGACATTGCACTCCATTTCTCGTCCGCGAGTTTCATGGTCCCACTCACCGCGGACGAAGGGGGGTAGTGGAGGATTTATCCAAAATATTTTGCATCGACAAAATACACACCGATGTACATCACATTCTAGACAGATGTTTAACGTGCGCCCAGAATAATCCATCTAAACCAGGCGCGGTACATCAGCACCTTCCCATACCTGACACGCCGTTCCAGGAATGGCAGATTGACTTCACTCACATGCCAAAGCAGGGCCCCTTTAAGTATCTTTTGGTCATGGTCGACAAATTTTCACGATGGGTGGAGGCTTTCCCTTGCGGGAAAGAAGACGCTCGCACGGCGGTAAACAAATTGACGCAAGAAATCATTCCGCGTTATGGCCTCCCGGTAGGGATAGACTCTGACAAAGGTACGCCGTTCACCTCTAAGGTGACACAAGAACTATGTAAGGACCTAAAAATCCTTTGGCGATTCCACATCCCGTACCATCCACAATCCTCCGGTATTGTGGAGCGCGCAAACAGAACAATCAAGGGTAAGCTGCGTAAAGCCATGCAAGAAACCGGCACTAAAAACTGGGTACAAATTTTACCCTTAGTCCTCGCTGACATGCGGATGACCGCTCAAGTGGCCCTCGACAACCTGTCTCCGTATGAGCTCGTGATGGGCCGGCCTTTTCCTACACCCTGGCGCAGAGGTATGCAGGCTATAGGAACGAGTGATCTTGATGTACATCTCAGTGAGTACGCCGTGGGTCTCATGCGGGTGTTGGATGAGTACTGGACGAGACTAAATTCCAAAAAGCCTCCCATTCCTGAGGCACCCACTCACCCCTTTGAGGTAGGGGATAAAGTGTTGGTAAAGAAATTTGCGAAATTAGGCGCTCCTTTGGAGGAACCGCCCTACAGTGAACCCACGGATGTGCTCGCTGTAACTCGAACGGCTGTACTAACTGACCTTTTTCCACAGTGGATTCATGCCAGTCGAATAAAGAAGGCTCCAATGTAATAGAAATCTATATTGTTGATGCTTAACAGGTTTTTGTGTTTCAGAAAGTTGCTGTGACAATAGCTGACGGCCTTTTCAGGGATCCCCTTTCCAGCATCCGGAGTGATCCGGTTTCGGCTGATCTACAAAGAGGGGATGGTCGGTGCGTCCCGCAGACTTCTGAACTGAGGAATCTGGAAGACACGTGAGCCTGGGCTACCTTCAACTATCTACATCCTGTGGACACAGAAAGAACAAAGTCAGTGACCAGTATGACTTTCCTTCTGGTATTGGTCTTAGCGCTTGGAGCAGGGAATCCCGCTCAAGCCAGCCACGAGGACAACGTTTTTTGGCGATTTGCCAATTGGACTGCTAAACAACATACTAATCAGTCTTGTTATGTCTGTCAATACGTTAGAGTCTAAACTGTAGTTATACTCTGTAAACAAAGTATAAAAGAGGGGATTGTAAGATTGTGTGTGTTCTCGTGCATAGCTGTCCTGAGCTTTATGACCCTTTCACACCCTGGTAAACGTGCATAATCGCGAGAACATACTCTTTTATTTTCTCTGTACCTTCTAGTTTCGCTGAAACCACATTCCTGGTTCCTCCTGTTCTAGGGGGTGTATGGTCTGCTCTTTCATGTATAATAAAAACGACTCCTTATCTGGCGAGTTGACCTTGTGCCCCCGAGCCCCTTACTTATCTTGTCACGCAAGCTTCTGATGTATATAAACCCTGCTCTCTGTGTGTATCACTGAGCAGTGCCTGAATAAACCAGATTGATTTAACTCGTGTGGTTTGTTTCAACCCTGCTCCAGAGCGCTCTTACGTCAACGCATCTGAACTGAGACAGACACAGGTTCTAACAGTATATATATTATTTTTCACTTTTTCCAGAGCCCTACTGAAAATCATACTATATGATGTAGGTCTTCTGAATAAAGATTCCTCTCTCGCTTTTCTTTGTTAGATGTACGTGACCATTTTTGGTATCTTAGGCTACATCCACACGACAACGAGATTTTTTTTTTAGCGGGTGAAAAAATATATATATATATATATATATATATATATATATATATATATATATATATATATATATATATATATATATCGCGTCCACATGGGCAACGGATCAGTAAAATATCAGGTACATATGGCAATGCAACGCTTGCTGAAAACGATGCAATACACATGCCACACCTCTACGTGCGCTGTAAGATGGTCCCATCGGAGACACCAGAACAATAGAAGAAGTAGGACGCATGCGCATAAACCCCTTCTTCTACCCGGCGTGAATGAGTGAGTGCTGCTTGTTCTAGTCATGTGGTTGTGACGTCATCGTAAACAAATCCGTTCTACTCATCAAGACGACTTCGCAACGGCGCCGTTGCCAGATTTTTCCACTCTGGAAACCGTTCTCAAAAAATATCGTTTTGGGGCACCCAAAACGCCGGTGCCGTGTGGACGCCAGGCCGAAACGATAAACAATTTTATCGGATTCACCTGAATCCGTTGCCGTGTGGACAGGGCCTTAGCTTCTCGGTATCTTATTGTTAATTTGTGACGAAGCCATTAAACTAAACTATTTACTTTGTGTAAATAAAACTGGTTCCAGTCTCCATATGTGACGTTTCCTTCCATTCAGGTTTTTAAGTTCCCTTCATGAATTACAAGAGCGCTCTGAGAGCACAATATCCTCCGCTGGCAACTCTGGTAAAATGCGATTGAATTGAGTGAAATTGCAATGTGTGTATTACCGACATAGAACAAAGAATCCTGCCAAGTTTTGTGAAATTCCTCCAAAAATTGAGAGAGGAGTTGATTTCAGAAGGTGAGTACCCTTCCTGGGACGGATGGATGGATGGACATCACGACGACATAATCCCCCTTCGGGCCTTTCAGCCAACTGGGGATAATAATTCAGATTCCTCGTCCATATACTGTATATTGACTATAAAAACCCCCACAAATACTAACCAAGAATCAACTGAAGCTCCAGATCTACAGCAGGTCCAGTCTGGTCTACTACAAGTTCTAAAAGTCTAAGAGCACTACCATTTTAGCGAACTGTGAAGGAAGTTGATTTCAGAAAGCAAGCACACTTTGAGGAAATTGCCAAAGTACAAACTTTGTTAATAATCAAGGGCATAACTCTGGGAAAATTTGCCCAAACTAAACGAAATTTCAATTTCAATAACCATCATATAACAAAGAATCCTTTTGCCAAGTGGTGAAATTTCTCCACAAATTGTAAGAGGAGTTGATTTCAGAAGAATGTACACCGTCATGAAATTCTCAAAGTACAAGTTATTTAATCAAGGCTCAAAACTCTGGGAAAATTTTCACAAACTAAATTAAATCGCAATATGCGTATTACTGTCATATAACAAGGCCTTTTGCCAAGCTTCGAGAAATTCATCCAAAAATTGTGACAGGAGTTGATTTCGGAAGGAAAGCACACTCTTGGGAAATTGTCAAAGTAAAATTTTGTTAATCAAGAGCTGGAACTCTGGGAAAATGTGACCCAATTGAACGGAATTGCAATATGCGTATTACCGACATATAACAAAGAATCCTGCCAAGTTTCGTGAAATTCCTCCAAAAATTGTGAGAGGAGTTGATTTCAGAAGGAAAACACACTCATGAAATTGTCAAAGTACAATTTTGTTAATCAAGGGCTGGAACTCTGGGAAAATGCGACCAAATTTAACAAAATTATAATATGTGTATTACCGACATATAACAAAGAATCCTGCCAAGTTTCGTGAAATTCCTCCACAAATTGTGAGAGGAGGAGGAGTTAATTTCAGAAGATGAGCACCCTTCCCGAGACGGATGGACATCGCCACGACATAATCCCCTTTCGGCCAGCGGGGGATAAAAACTACACTTATCCCGTTGACATATTTTGTCCGGTGTGCGACCCCTGTAGTGCACTCACTCTCGGATCTTCTTCTCAGAGCCGTCCTTCCCTCTGTCGAACGCTCCTTTGGGTAGGTGCTGAATGAGGCCGATGCGCTGTGCGATGCGGACCTGCTCCTCCTCTGTTAGCTGCGTAGCCAAACACGTCTGGCTGGGTGTGGGATGGTACACGGGCATGTGGACCTGCTCCTGCAAAACACACACGCAGAACTTCTATATAGGTTTCAATACTTTTGATAAAATGTATAATGTGTTGAAAAGTCTACTATACGAGTGAACTGGCTTAATACGTCACGTCCATCCCCACTGTAAAGGCAGAAATCCTGATCTCCTCCTCTTTAGCGTCTCTCGAGTACACTGTAGCTCTTGAACTCAACCCCACTGAACACCTTTGGGATGAACTGGAACCCTGACTGCACACCTGACCTCACTAATGCTCTTGTGGCTGAGTGAACACAAATCCCCACAGCCACGCTCTAAAAATCTAGTGGAAAGCCTTCCCAGAAGAGTGGAGCTTATTATAACAGGAAATACAGACCAACTCCGTGTTAATTAACACTGGTGGTTTGGGCCACACACACACTTTCAGCCATACACTGATTAACGTTATGGACACAGAGGGAACAGATTTCATGCTCAAGGCTTTGGGCTAAAAAATATCATCACACTACTTGAAGACGATTCTATGACTCATGATATGCATCATGATAATTAGGACTGTTATTTGAAAAACTGAGTAAAGGACTTTTTTTTTTTAAATGCCTACAAAAAAAAAAAAAAGATGTGACAAAACAATCTGAGATAACATGCGATTTGATAAATTATTTGAATATTTTAAAGATTCAAAATTAAAATCTGATCAGCCGCTTTCAAACGCAAAAAAAATATATTACATTACATGTGATATCTCTGAGAAGGAGGTATACAGTCATAATTTATTAAAGTATTTTAATTTTGAACTGGTTCACCATTTTGACAACGCGCATCTAGTCAGCAGGAAAACAGTGCGAGTGACATCATCGGAGTGAAATATCGGGAATTATTATACATACAGGACACTTTTTCCATGGAATAAAAACAACATGTGTTCTATTCCCTTCTAGCAGGTTTATTGATAGCATGCCATATTGTTCTCATATCGCTTATCCTCCACGTATTACACTACTCTCCCCAATGGAGAATGAGCGTGCAATATCGTTAGAATATTGCACGTTGTCAAGACAACACGACATCACGCATTGGAGCTCACGCGAAGATCCAATGACAAAACTTTTCTGCCGCGCATGCACAGAACCAATTCTTTGTCGGCCGGGAGGGAGAGAGAGAAGATCCAGTGCTAGGATTAAGCACGAAATAAATAAATCGAAACTAAAGACGCACTGAACACCCGAAAGGCTCCCAAAATTTCATTATATATTCTTCACACATATTTACAAAAGAAAAACACACCAACAGACACCGAAAAACTGGAAAAGAGACACATCAGAGATGTAAAATTATGTAAGATTCTGAGCTACTGAGTGACTGACAGTTTGCTTCATTAAAAGAGAGAGTTAGAGCAGGGCTTTTCAAAGTGTGGGGCGTGCCTCCCCTAGGGGGCGCCAGAGTTCTTCAGGGGGGGCGCAACGTGAGGAAAAATAAATCGGAATAAGTTACTATTGCGGACATTTAGTGAACTTCAGCTAGCCTTTGCCAGAGACAAAATGGATCGATTTTTAGTACCTAAAGCTACAGTGAGTGAGGAGACAGAGTCTGGGCCAAGCAAAAAAAGAAGGAAGTATGACCACGATTATTTAAAGTTTGGATTTTCATGGACTGGATCTGAAGATGCTCCACTGCCACAGTGTGTTGTCTGCCAAGAGGTGCTAGCTAACGATGCTATGAGATGTTTAAAATGTGTAAAACAAGATGTTTTTTTTTTAAAAAGCACAGATGTTTAAAATGTGTAAAAAAAAAGATCTTTTAAAAAGCACAGATGTTTAAAATGTGTAAAAAAAAGAAGTTTTAAAAAGCACAGATGTTTAAAATGTGTAAAAAAAAAAAGGTTTTAAAAAGCACAGATGTTTAAAATGTGTAAAAAAGAGGTTTTAAAAAGCACAGATGTTTAAAATGTGTAAAAAAAAAAAGAGGTTTTAAAAAGCACAGATGTTTAAAATGTGTAAAAAAAAGAGGTTTTAAAAAGCACAGATGTTTAAAATGTGTAAAAAAAAAAGAGGTTTTAAAAAGCACAGATGTTTAAAATGTGTAAAAAAAGAGGTTTTAAAAAGCACAGATGTTTAAAATGTGTAAAAAAGAGGTTTTAAAAAGCAGATGTTTAAAATGTGTAAAAGAGGTTTTAAAAAGCACAGATGTTTAAAATGTGTAAAAAAGAGGATTTAAAAAGCACAGATGTTTAAAATGTGTAAAAAAAAAGGTTTTAAAAAGCACAGATGTTTAAAATGTGTAAAAAAAAAGAGGTTTTAAAAAGCACAGATGTTTAAAATGTGTAAAAAAAAGGTTTTAAAAAGCACAGATGTTTAAAATGTGTAAAAAAAAAAAGGTTTTAAAAAGCACAGATGTTTAAAATGTGTAAAAAAAAAGAGGTTTTAAAAAGCACAGATGTTTAAAATGTGTAAAAAAAAGGTTTTAAAAAGCACAGATGTTTAAAATGTGTAAAAAAAAAGGTTTTAAAAAGCACAGATGTTTAAAATGTGTAAAAAAAAGGTTTTAAAAAGCACAGATGTTTAAAATGTGAAAAAAGAGGTTTTAAAAAAGCTCATATGTTTTAAATGTGTAAAAGAAAAAAATAAAAATGTGTACAACAACCATTTTTTAAAAATACGAATGGAACATTAAGTATAGCAACAACAAAAATTGTGAGGGGGGGGGGCGCTGTTGTTTATTTGCTCTCTGAGGGGGGGCTGACTCTCCCACACTTTGAAAACCCCTGAGTTAGAGAGAATTTTGAAAGAGAAAGATGCGCTGAACACCAGAAAGGCTACCAGAACTTCACTGGATATTCTTCATGCATTTAATCTTCTGCATTAAATATATGAAAAAACTGGGAGAGACACACGTCGGAGATGTAAAACTTCCACGTTAGTGAGTGACTGACAGTTTGTACACAAACATGGCCGTGAGGTTTGCGTCATTCAAAGCGCAAGATATATTTTGAAAAGAGAAAGACGCGCTGAACACCCGAAAGGCTACCAAAACTTCACTGGATATTCTTTATGCATATTTACAAGAGAAAAACAGATCAACGGTCATTGAAAAACTGGAAGAGAGAGCAATAGTGAAAATTTTGTCAAAGTTCTACTTGGAGGTGAGGAAAAGTGACGGAGACTTTTACAAGAGGACTTCACTCAGCAAAGCCCTTTTGTTCTGAACAACTGCAATGTAACAATTAACTACGACCAGAAGTAACTGAACTCACTGTCAACCTGGATATCGCTTGTATATGAGTTGGGTTGTTGTTCAGGCTTTTTGGACTTGGACCATTTTTATTGTTAGAACTTTAACTCTGTACAGTACATTGGATCGACAGAACACTGAATTACATTCAATCAGAATCAGCATTCAATATTGGTAAGTTACCGCCGTGTTCTTAACTTTTTGTAAAATCTATAACTGTTCCATCGAACAGTTATGTGTATGTATAATAATAATAATAATATTGGCTGGCTTTTTTTCATGGTATATGAGATATATTCCATTCAGCTACTCATCTTCAACTCGTTCAACATCATGCTAGCTCAATGGAATATATCTGATATACCACTCAACACCACCAATATTATTTAAATATGTCACTCAGATCTGCAACATATTTTGTATGAAAAACGTGAGTTTTTCAACATGAGAAGATAAACTTTATATCTTCAAGCCAACGTGTGATTTTCTTTTTATTATATCGACACATTCACAAACAAAAAAAGTCCCCAAATTTATCACAAAAATTCATCGATTTCCTCACGAGTGACAGAGATTTATGCCACGGTTTTGGTTCTCCGTGTCCCGGATGGAGCTCGGATGAAAAATATGAGTGGTGTATTTCCCAGTAAAACACTCATTTCTATATAATATAATATATATGTTATTTACCAGCTGGGAGGTCTGTATCGTGAAATATCGTGACCGAGGTCTTGAAAGTACTGAGCGAGGCCCTCTGGGCCAAGGTCAGTATTCAAGGCCGAGGTCCGGGTTTCTCACCATACGGACCGACCTTAAGCTGGTAAATAATATATTTATTTTTTTATTTACCAAATTCTAACAGAAAACGAGAGCGCCCGAAAGGGAAAACCGAGCCGAATCGCCATTTTGAATCCTCATTCACGGCTGTAATGCAAATGGCTTCCTCCTCGGTATACAAGTGCACTTCCATGGCAGGAAAAAAACTACATTTTGCCGCCTATGTAGTCCCCTATTTACACAAAATAGGAGTCATTCAGGATTCAGCCATGTTTTTGCTCGGCGTTAGCAACAGTTACAGGTTTTTAACTTTCTCTTGAAATGTTTTCTTTTATTTCTTCTTCCTCAGGGGAGTAAAACTCGCTTTCGCTGTGAACACTGTCGTTATCGCTATCCATGCTGTAAAATTAATGCTATTTTCCTGAGAAATGCTGGCAAAAATTTATAAGATTTTTGATAATCTTATAAATAAATCTTATATTAAAAAAAAGATAAATGTTGACAAAAATGCTACTATGCTTCTTCTTGTTGTGAATGAGTGAGTTGCCAGAGGTCCGTAACCGGGGTCCGTATCATAGGATACGGACCCGCTCGCCAGCCAATCAGAGCGCAGGATTTGATGGAAACCGGACCGCGAAAAAAATAGTCATATTGCACAGCCCTACTGAAGGAAGAAAGTGAGGAAGGAATCAAGGAGAAAGTGAGGAAAGAACGAATTAAATAAAAAAGAAAGATGCAGAAGAAAGAAAGCAAGGAGGTAAGGAAGAAAGGAAGTGAAGAAAGACCCTTTTTGATATTTGGGCTCAGTTTGCACTGTGTCACTGCGTATCGGTGTTGACCAACCCAGGCTGTGTCCTGTTGAGCCAGGGGTTAGCCGTTCGAGTTTTATTTTTCTCTATTTAATTGTACTTTGTCAGTTCATTTCTACACTATCAGAAATAGGGGTACAGTAGTAGTCCATTTCTGTTCCCCAAGGTACAGTCTACACTAATGTACCCCCTAGGGCTCATTATTGGACTTCAAGGTAACTATGTGTCCTTTTTAATGGTCAAAAAGGAACATATACAGTATGTTCCCAATCAGTATATAAAGGGTACAAATACAGTAAATACCTTAGAGGGTCCTGACCCAGTGACAAGCCGCTGTGCCCCTAAAGGTACAGCGGCATGAAATAACGTACTTTACTTTCTGAGAGTGTTTGGTTGGTTTGTTTCCTTGGCTGTTTGCAGATTGTTGGTTCTTCAACAGAATCTTACACTGAGTGTTATTCTGTCACTTGTTCACTTGGCACTAGAATTTTCTTTTCCAGAAGTTCAGCGCTTGTTGCACATCGCACTGGATAAGAGCGTCTGTTAAATGCCTGTAATGTAACGTTGTAATAAAGTTTGCTGTATAAACTGTGTACGTCTGTGACTAACTGTAACCTGCAGCACAGAATCTAAAGCACCAGCCAATCCTGAAAAACTGGGGGTATAAAAAGTGTTAAATAGAACCCGAGCTGTGTACAGTAAACTCAGGGTTTTATCTCAGTCCCTGAGCAGGAATGCTGTGACCTGCTCCACCTTATTAACACTACGACAGGACAGGACACGGCAGGAGAGGGCAGGGCAGAGCAAGGCAGGACACAGCAAGAGAAGGCAGGGCAGAGCAAGGCAGGGCAAGGCAGGAGACAACAGGAGAGGGCAGGGCAGAGCAAGGCAGGACAGGGCAGAGCAAGGCAGGACAGGGCAGGGCAGGAGACAACAGGAGAGGGCAGTGCAAGGCAGGACATGGCAGGAGAGGGCAGGGCAAGGCAGGACATGGCAGGAGACGACAGGAGAGGGCAGTGCAAGGCAGGACACGGCAGGAGAGGGCAGGGCAAAGCAGGACACTGCAGGAGAGGGCAGGGCACAGCAGGAGAGGGCAGGGCACGGCAGGAGAGGGCAGAAGTCAACAGTGCAAGGCAGGACACAGCAGGAGAGGGCAGGGCACGGCAGGAGAGGGCAGGGCAAGGCAGGAGAGGGCAGGGCACGACAGGAGAGGGCAGGGCACGACAGGAGAGGGCAGGGCACGGCAGGAGAGGGCAGGGCATGGCAGGAGAGGGCAGAAGAGGGCAGGGCACTGCAGGAGAGGGCAGAAGAGGGCAGGACACTGCAGAAGAGGGCAGGAGAGGGCAGTGCAAAGCAGGACACTGCAGGAGAGGGCAGGGCACGGCAGGAGAGGGCAGGGCACGGCAGGAGAGGGCAGGGCAGAAGACGACAGTGCAAGGCAGGACACGGCAGGAGAGGGTAGAAGAGGGCAGAAGACAACAGTGCAAGGCAGGAGAGGGCAGGGCATGGCAGAACACTGCAGGAGAGGGCAGGGCACGGCAGGAGAGGGCAGGGCACGGCAGGACACGGCTGTTCTGCTGTGTCCTGCCTTGCCCTCTCCACAAGGCAGGGCATAACAGGAGAGGGCAGGGCAGGGCAAGGCAGGACACAACAGAAGACGACAGTGCACGGCAGGACAGGGCTGAAAACAACAGTGCAAGGCAGGACACTGCAGGAGAGGGCAGGGCACTGCAGGAGAGGGCAGGGCACTGCAGGAGAGGGCAAGGCACTGCAGGAGAGGGCAGGGCAGGGCACGGCAGGACACTGCAGGAGAGGGCAGGGCACGGCAGGACACTGCAGGAGAGGGCAGGGCACGGCAGGAGAGGGCAGGGCACGGCAGGGCACAGCAGGAGAGGGCAGGGCACGGCAGGGCACAGCAGGAGAGGGCAGGGCACGGCAGGGCACAGCAGGAGAGGGCAGGGCACGGCAGGGCACAGCAGGAGAGGGCAGGGCACGGCAGGGCACAGCAGGAGAGGGCAGGGCACGGCAGGACACTGCAGGAGAGGGCAGGGCACGGCAGGACACTGCAGGAGAGGGCAGGGCACGGCAGGACACTGCAGGAGAGGGCAGGGCACGGCAGGACACTGCAGGAGAGGGCAGGGCACGGCAGGACACTGCAGGAGAGGGCAGGGCACGGCAGGACACTGCAGGAGAGGGCAGGGCACGGCAGGACACTGCAGGAGAGGGCAGGGCACGGCAGGACACTGCAGGAGAGGGCAGGGCACGGCAGGACACTGCAGGAGAGGGCAGGGCACGGCAGGACACTGCAGGAGAGGGCAGGGCACGGCAGGACACTGCAGGAGAGGGCAGGGCACAGCAGGAGAGGGCAGGGCACGGCAGGGCACAGCAGGAGAGGGCAGGGCACGGCAGGGCACAGCAGGAGAGGGCAGGGCACGGCAGGGCACAGCAGGAGAGGGCAGGGCACGGCAGGAGAGGGCAGGGCACAGCAGGAGAGGGCAGGGCACGGCAGGAGAGGGCAGGGCACGGCAGGGCATAACAGGAGAGGGCAGGGCAAGGTAGAATAGGACATGACAGGACACAGCAGAACAGGGCAGGACAGGACTCTCCTCTCAACGAACCAAACAGAACTGACCTCGTAGGGTGGAGGAGGCTCCAACTCGGGCTCGGCTCCGTCCCCGGTGCTGGCTCGGTCCGACTGAGACTCGTGCAGTAATGAAATGTCGTCTGATGTTGGAGATTTCAGACAGTTTCCCATCGTCACTAATACGAGCGCAAGCCAATCAGCGCTCCTCTTCCTCTACACTAACACACCCACACACTCACTAACACACACAGACTAATATCCACACTAAAAAACACACACCCTAACACACCCACTCACTAACACACCCACACACTAATATCCACACTAAAAAACACACACCCACACAGTCACTAACACACACACTAACACACCCACACACTAATATCCACACTAAAAAACACACACCCACACAGTCACTAACACACACACTAACACACCCACTCACTAACACACCCACACACTAATATCCACACTAAAAAACACACACCCACACAGTCACTAACACACACACTAACACACCCACTCACTAACACACCCACACACTAATATCCACACTAAAAAACACACACCCACACAGTCACTAACACACACACACACACACACACTAATATCCACACTAAAAAACACACACACTAACTAAATAACATCCACACTACTCTCTCTCTCTCACACACACACACACACGCGCGCGCTTTAGTAGATAAATACGATGTGAAACAGTATACAGCGCGAAGTGTTCAGGATTTCTCCTTCATTCTGGATGAGAATTAAAGCATGTTTATCCACACACAGCAGCTCTTCCCCTTTAGCCAGCACGCTAACAAACTAGCTCCAACCACAACACTGGAAGTTCTCATCAACCAGCATCACGTCATTTCCGTTCAATAACGCAGTTAAACTCTAATTAAACACATTTCTCTTTACTTCATATCACTGATAAATATTTCGCTCATTATAATGATGATAACATTATTTCCAGCTCGCCACTCTCCCCCGGAAGTCTCGGCCTGCCCCGTTTCCTGCTCTGCTAGGAGACAACACGCACACGTCACAGTGTTGTTCTCTGACGCACACGGAAACGCGCCTTCTCATTGGACCGTTTGTTGGAAACGTCACTCGTGTTTGGGCACGTGCAGGAGAACTTCACACCGTCTGTTTTTGTTCCCCTCCTGTGCCTGTGCTCTGGAAGGCCATCATCTCCTCCACCTGGAAGAAAGAAAGTCAGTCACCAGTACGTCATAATAATGAGAAAATATCTCATAATTATCTATCTCATAATCATGAGGTATCATGTCATAGTTCTGATTTATGTATAATAACAATAATTAACTAATATCCACTTTGATATTCATCAAAGCTGAAGTTATTATTAACTACTTACTAACTGAGCGCGAGATCTTTAAGGGAAAATATCAAACCGGGGTCTTGATAAGAAGTTTATTATACGGCTTTTTGATTTCTAAAATTAAAGCTAGACGGCCTTTCGATTTCGTAAAATCGGTGAAATTTAGTTCCGTCTGAAATTTGGTCATTGTGAAATATATACTATTTACCAGCTGGGAGGTCCGTATCATGAAATACCGTGACCGAGGTCAGTATTTAAGGCCGAGGTCACGGTACTGCACCATACAGCCCGACCTTAAGCTGGTAAATAATATTTTTTTTTTCTTTACCAAATTCTAACAGAAAACGAGAGCGCCCGAAAGGGAAAACCGAGCTGAGCCGCCATTTTGAATCCTCAGTCACGGCTGTAATGCAAATTGCTTCCTTCTCGGTATACAAGTGCACTTCCATACAGCAGCGCGGGAAAACATTGTTGGCAGGGGGTGCTGTGACGTGACCTGGGACATTTTTTTGAAGGGGGGTCTGGGGGTCCTCCCCCAGAAAATTTTGTATTTCTTAGATGCAATTTCCTGCATTTTAACCAATCAGGCGTCCGAAATCCTTTTAAGCTTGCAATTGCAATATTTCGTTAAACTGCCTACTACTTATAGGCCTAATCCGTAAAAACGACGTTTTTTTTTTTTTTTGAGTGATGACGGAAGAATCTGAAGCCTGTCTGTCAATGACAATTCTCAGTTAACACAATTACGAAGGACAGGTTATTTTAGAAGCAGAAGCACACAGCTGTGGTTTAACAGTCGCAGGTTTTACATCTGCTCTAGATAAACTGAAGGAGACGCGGATTCCACCCGATTACAGCCTTACATACCCAGATCCAGTCAAGCGAGTGTGCATTTCAAATACAGTAGTTAGTCGCACGCACGCGCGCGCACACACACACACACACATGAAACAGAACAACACTCTCGCTGGAACAACACAAACACCATGGTTCTCTCAATCAACAGACCGAAATCCATGAACCCACTCATCCTACTACTATGGGTTAGTGACACTAACTTAGTGTTCTATTGCAAAAATCACTCATAAAAGTGATGCAGCGGTATTTCACACTCTCCATTAAGAAAAGTAAAAGTAAAACATGATGAGCATGGACACACCGTTTTAAACGAACATTTTTTAAGACTGTAGTTACATCTGAGTCAACTTCAAAGCACGATGCTAGCAACACCTGCACTTGTTCAAGGCATACCAAATAGGCTCAAGTGAACACGACACAGCGGGCAAAATTAATAACCAAATGGCCTTACCTTAAAACGCTGTCTTGATCATATGACTTCTCGCAATTATTCCACTTAAATCCACACGGTTTAACACACCCAACGCAGATAACAAACTGGAAATGTGCTAACATTGTATTTCTCTACAGACGGTCAACTCGTACTCGCTTCCTGTTGTAATTTCGCGCGCTGAAAATCTGAACGTCAACGTCACGACAAAAAAAATTCTGATGGTCCACTAGGCTACATATTAAGTTATAAGTTTTAATTAAATCCTTTTTTAAATAACTAAAATGTAGCCCTCATCATCCTACATCTAAAACATTACATATAAAATCAGCAGAGCCAAATGAAAACAAATAAATAAACAAATATATTTTCACATAAGTTTTGTTTTATGTTCATGTCAGTTTTGAGGGTCCACCACCAGGGAGTGCTGCCGCACCCCCCGCACCCCCGGTTCCCGCGCCGGTGCTTCCATAGCAGGAAAAAAACTACATTTTGCCGCCTATGTAGTCCCCTATTTATACAAAACTCAGTCATTCAGGATTCAGCCATGTTTTTGCTCGGCGTTAGCAACAGTTAGAGGTTTTTAGCTTTCTCCTGAAATGTTTTCTTTTATCTCTTCTTCCTCAGGGTAGTAAAACTTGCTTTCGCTGTGAACACTGTCGTTATCGCTATCCATGCTGTAAAATTAATGCTATTCTCCTGAGAAATGCGAAATTAAATGTTGACAAAAATTGCTACGATGTTTGTTGTTGTTGTGAACGAGCAAGTCGCCAGAGGTCCGTATCGTAGGATACGGACCCGCTCGCCAGCCAATCAGAGCGCAGGATTTGATGGAAACCAGACCTCGAAAAAAAAAATGCTTATTTCTGTAATATCTAACAAAATATCAGGCCATTCTGTGGCTGGGAAGTTATTTAATTTAAGGAAATAATGTGCATGAAATCGCTCGCTTCACGCAGTCAAGCAGACAGAGGAAGTCCGTGTGTGTGTGTGCGCGCGCACGCATGTGCAGGTTTACCTTTGAGTATGCACTGACAGTTTCATCATTCTGTCGCTAAACGAACAGCTGATCACACCGAGGTGCTCGCTGACCGCCAATATTTATTAGTTTGGTCCTGTGTTTCCTTTCCTTCGTATATAACATAAAATTGTTTTCTTCTCACTTTGTTACTGTAGTCCATCTTTCACGCTTCATTCACACACGTCCTCCATTTTTCTCTCCTGTTTCAAATTTGTATCCCACAATGCCTTGTGCGAATGGGGAAAGCCCACCACGCATGACACACATGACGTAGTATCTTGAATTGGGTCATGGTGAAGCAGGAAAAAATAGCGGAGAATTTAGGGCCATGTGGCCTTAAATTCATTAATTGTTCTGTTTAAAAATAAATAAACTAGACTGCATTTCCGCAGAGAAAATGCAAAGTGTGTTTGCTGAGCTGTAGCAGAACAGCTATCATGCTAGCATGCTAAAAGCTAGCATGCCAACATGCTAATGCCAACATGCTAGCAACTAGCATGCTAACAGAGCATACTAACATGTTAACAGTTAGCATACTAACATGCTAACAGCATACTAACATGCTAAAAGCTAGCATGTTAACATGTTAATGCTAACATGCTAATAGATAACATGCTAACAGCTAGCATTCTAACATGCTAATGATTAACATGCTATTTGTTAAAATTCTAACACTTTAAGGCTAATATGCTGACAGCTATCATGCTAACAGCTAACAGGCTAACATGCTAATGGCTAGTATGTTAACTTATAGCATGCTAACATACTGAGGGTGACATGCTAACAGCTAACATGCTAACAGTTAGCATACTAACATGCTCAGGCAAACTCACTAACAGCAAACATGCAAACTCTGCATGCTACCATGCTAATCCTAACATGTTAACAGCTCTCATGATAACATGCTAATGGTGAACATGCTAACAACTCGTGAACTAACAGCAGGCATGATATCATAATGGGTAACATGCTAACAGCTAACACGGTAACACGTGAATGCTTATGTGCTAATTGCTATCGTGTGTGCGTGTAAGTATTCCTAATAAAGTGGCCATTGAGTTGAAGTTGATTTGCTGTCAAAGTCTCAAATGAGCAGATCCTTGTCAAATGCATCATCACCTATGGGGGAAGGGAGGAATGATTCAGTCAAGCTTCCATTGATTAGCGGCAAAATGGAGAAAAAATGAACGGATGAAAGGCAAGACAAAGACGAGTGCGGGTCAGAACCGATATCATGTGTGTGATGGGTGATTTGGCCTGAGGTGCCGTATGAAGTTTGGTGGATGTGTGGTGAAGTGTTACTGAGCAAAACTCCATTCATTTGAATGGGGCCAAAAATCAATGAAAGCCTATGGAGGTAAAAAGAGATGCATGAAAACCAAGGAAAAGATGAGTGCAGGTCTCAGATGAGGGGATGGATCTGTGCGGGGACTTGGCCTGAGGCATCAAGTGAAGTTCCTTGAAGTTTGGTAACTTGGTTAAAAAAAATTGATGGAGAGTGAAAGTTTTTCTCCTGAAACACCATTAATTTTCAATGGGGCCAAAAATCAATGCAAGCCTATGGAGGAAAAAGGGATGAGCAAAAAGAAAGGAAAAATATGAGTGCAGGTCAGAACCGATTGCATGTATGTGTCGGGGGAGTTGGCCTGAAGTATCACATGAGGTTTGGTGCATCTGCGATGGAACGTGTCCGAGTAGGATGATTCAATTCATGAGCCCTATTCATTCTCTATGGGAAAAAAAAAAAGAAAAACGACAAGAACAAGAGAACGGGCACGTTGATCCAAAAGCTGTATACAAGCACACTACACCACTTCGGGCCAGACATTTCAGAGTTGGAACGGTGTCTCTATCTCGAACGCCCTAGGAGGAGTAGTGGATCCAAAAAACATGTCGGAATAAGGCAGAATAAGTAAACTTAAGAAGAACAATAGTGTGCTTGCCTTTTGCAAGCACACTAATAAAATTGGAAGCCTGTGATTCAAATTCAGTAGCTTTTGGTCCACTAAACAAAAATAATTGGGAAAATTCTTTTTATGACCTACACTTGAAAAATCCCTCCCTAAGTGTTGCACCTGGAAGCTATATCAGCGGGGACCTCGGTCCCTGGCAGGTTCAACCTTGCTGGGAAGGTTCCAGGTGAAAGGCCAGATGAATTGCAACACCTGGTCCTCCAGGTTGGGGGTTGGGCGAAGGGCTAATATCCCTTCCCTGTAAAACAACATTATTACAGAAACCTGAAATACTTTTCAAGGATTATATGAGCATGAAGATGGGACTGGCCAGGTACCCCAAGACGACGATTTGATGTTCACAGACTACCAGCGCCGGATGACATCGGAGGGTGAAAGCTCTTTTGAAACCCCCCGACCGACAGAGTCACTTCTGAAGCCCAAAAGTTTTGTTAGTATTGGTAACTGGAACGTACGTACAATGTATACTTTAGGGAAGTCCGCACAGATTGCACACGTGATGAGAGAGTACAACTTAGACATTCTAGGAATCAGCGAATGTAGATGGACAGACTCGGGTAACGTGAAGCTGGCAACAGGTGAGAATTATCTTTTCTGGAAGAGAAGATGGTATACACAGAAGCGGCGTGGCAATTATGTCTAGACGTGCTGAATCAGCACTGTTAGAATGGAAACTTATCAACGAACATATAATCATGGCACGATTCTATTCAAAATTCATCAAACTCACCATCATCCATGTGTACGCGCCTACAATGGACGCAGAAGACGAAGACAAAGATGTATTTTACGAACAACTACAAAGTGTCTTCAAAAAGGTAGCCAAACACGATCTTTTGCTGATAACAGGAGACATGAATGCAAAGGTGGGGTCATCAAATAGGAACAGAGAAGGAGCAATGGGAAAAGAAGGGACAGGAATCATGAACAGCAACGGTGAAAGACTTGTCAACTTCTGTGAGATGAACAACCTTATTGTCACAGGAACTCTATTTCCTCACAAAGAAATCCATAAGAACACCTGGACATCCCCTGATGGGAAAACACACAACCAGATAGACCATGTGCTAGTCAATCAATAATTTAGAAGATCGGTTCAAGATACAAGAGTCATGAGAGGTGCAGACGTTGGATCGGACCACCAGCTCGTCAGAACTAAGGTAAAACTTAAGCTCAAGAAAACCATTAAACCAATCAACACGCGAATAAAATACGACACCAACAAATTACAGAATGAATCAATTAGGAAGGCATTTTTGTTAGAGCTCCACAACCAGTTTTCAGTCCTCAAGGATGTAGAAGCAGATGAAGAACGTGATATTAATAACAAGTGGATCTGCTTCAGCAAAGCTTACAATAACACAGCAGATAAAGTACTGGGTAAGAAAAAGAAAAACAGTAAACCATGGATCAGTCAAGATTTTTGGTCCATTATCGAAGAAAGAAAGCACCTAAAAGTCCAAGCAGAAAACGCAAAGTCAGAAAGAATCTAGAACCAACTTCGGATGAAATATAGGGAGAAAGATAAAGAAGTTAAGAAAAATCTCAGAGCTGATAAATGAAGATGGCTTGAAGAGAAGATGGATGATGCTCAAAAAGCAGCAGATATGGGAAATATGAAGACCTTGTATGAAATAACCAAAACCATCTGTAACAATAAATCCTGCAACTCCACTGCCATCAACGACAGAGAGGGAAATACCATCACTGAAGATTCAGCCAGATTAGCTTGATGGAAAGAACACTTCGAAGAGATTCTCAACCGTGCAACACCAACAGATCCAATATCAATTGAGACAGATGAAATCCCAGAAATAGATGAAGTCAGTATAGAACCAATCAGTAAAGATGAAGTTAGGCAGGGTATCAGATCTCTAAGGAATGGAAAAGCAGGTGGCTTTGACAACATTGTAGCAGAGCTTCTTAAAGCAGACCTTGAAATATCCACCCAAAAGCTTCATGAAATAATCCAACAGATTTGGGAAGAAGAACAAGTTTCCTTGGAATGGTTAAAAGGGTTAATTGTCAAGCTACCCAAGAAAGAAAACCTAAGAAACTGTACGAACTGGAGAGGCATTACACTTATCATCATCGCAAGTAAAGTCCTTGGTAAGATTCTTATGGAACGTATGAAAAAGGGAGCAGATGCAAAGCTACGACAAGAACAAGCAGGATTCCGTCAAGGAAGAAGTACCATCAAACAGATTTTCATACTACGTAACATCATCGAACAAACACATGAATGGCAATCCTCCCTGATATTAAACTTCATAGATTTTGAAAAAGCAGTCTATTTGCTACAGAGAAACAGCCTCTGGGACATAATGAAGCTATATGGCATACCAGCAAAGATCATCAGGATAGTCCAACTTCTATACCAAAACTCTGAATGTGCAGTTCTTGATGGAGGCCAAATATCTGAGTGGTTCCAAGTGAAAACTGGCATCAAGCAAGGTTGTGTAATGTCAGGCTTTCTATTCCTACTCACCATCGATTGGGCAATGCGCGAAACAACTAGTCAAGCCAACACAGGGATTAGATGGACACTCACCAGTCAACTAGAGGACCTAGATTTTGCGGATGACATTGCACTTATTTCAACCAACCAAAGTCAGATGCAAAGGAAGATGAAAAAGTTATCGGAGGCAGCACAGAGAATAGGACTTAATATCAGCCAATCAAAGACCCAAGTTATGAAAGTCAATTGCAAGAACCCTGAGCCAATCAAATTCCTAAATGGTCAAAACATCCAAGAAACCAATGACTTTACCTACCTTGGAGCCTGTGTAAGTACCAACAGAGGCGCTGATAAAGAGATGGACAGCAGACTTAGCAAGGCCAAGGTAGCTTTCAGGAAATTGAAGAAGATATGGGGCTCTAAACAATACAGCAAGAAGACAAAGATAAAACTATTCAACACCTTGGTTAAACCAGTCCTATTGTATGGAAGTGAAACCTGGAAGACTAATGCAAAAGACTACGAGAAGCTTGACTCCTTTCAATACCAGTGCCTCAAGAGAATCATGGGCATCTACTGGCCATACATAGTTTCAATGGATGAGCTAAACGACAAGACAGGGTCCGTACGTATGAGTGTAGAGGTAAGAAGAAGAAGATGGAGATTTCTCGGGCATGTCCTCAGAATGCCACGGCAGCACCATTGCCAAATAGCATTAACGTGGAAACCCGACGGGAGGAGAAAGGTGGGCAGGCCGAAAACAACCTGGAGGTCCTCAATCGAGAAGGAGAGAGGAGAAGCTGGGTGGAAAACCTGGGAAGAAGCATGTGGTATCCTGACTGAAATGTATTACATGCACTACCACCCCACACCACCAGGTGTTGTGGTGGATCCTTTAGAACTAATGAGATATTCAATAAGGGCGGCACGGTGGTGTAGTGGTTAGCGCTGTCGCCTCACAGCAAGAAGGTCCGGGTTCGAGCCCCGTGGCCGGCGAGGGCCTTTCTGTGCGGAGTTTGCATGTTCTCCCCGTGTCCGCGTGGGTTTCCTCCGGGTGCTCCGGTTTCCCCCACAGTCCAAAGACATGCAGGTTAGGTTAACTGGTGACTCTAAATTGACCGTAGGTGTGAATGTGAGTGTGAATGGTTGTCTGTGTCTATGTGTCAGCCTTGTGATGACCTGGCGACTTGTCCAGGGTGTACCCCGCCTTTCGCCCATAGTCAGCTGGGATAGGCTCCAGCTTGTCTGCGACCCTGTAGAACAGGATAAAGCAGCTAGAGATAATGAGATGAGATGAGATACTCAATAGAGAAGTAGTGAGAGAATAACCAGTGACTTGTAAATTGAGTTTGTGTGTAATAAAAAGCTAGGAATGGGATGCCTGTGAGTGACGTCGTCCTTTGTGATTAAGTTATCACATATTGGCGACAAGGCTGTTAGCAAAAAGGGCGAATACAGGACCGGGAAGTTAACGAGCACAAACAACAACATGAACGTGACGATAGGTACCCTGTCGGCATTTGATTCAAAAGAGCAGACTTGGGAAGAGTACTGCGAGATTCTTGAGCAGTTTTTTGAAGCTAATGGAATTGATGACGGAGATAAGCAGAGAGCTATCCTCATCAGCGTGGTTGGTCCAGCCACATACAAGCTCATAAGGAACCTGGTGAGTCCAGCTAAGCCCAGTTCGAAAACTTATGATCAATTAACAACTTTAATGAAAAACCACTTCAATCCTAAACCAAGCGAGATTGTGCAGAGATATAAATTCGACTCGCGTTCCCGTCAGCCTGGTGAGACCGTCAGTGCATTTGTAGCCAAGCTGAGAAGATTAGCTCAGGATTGTAACTTTGGCACTACACTGGAGCAAATGTTAAGAGATCGTCTGGTATGCGGTATCAACGATGACAGGATTCAAAGACATTTGCTGTCTGAATCAGATTTGACATTTGAGAAGGCATTTAAGATTGCCGTAGCTGCTGAAGCTGCTAGTAAAAAGGCACAAGACCTGCAAGCCAAAGCACCGTTAACATGCAACAGCGTGAAAACAGAGGGAAAAGAGAGAAAGGGAGGAGATTGGAAAATGAAGGAGTGCTACCGATGTCACGGAAAACAACAGAGCATTCAAGTGTAAGTTTAAAGAAGGAAAATGTCACTGTTGTGGGAAAGTAGGGCATATTGCCGAGGCTTGCCGAAATAAAAGTAAAGGAAGCACGCAACCCAGTAAAAGAATCCACACAAAGAGCGGTGTGCGCGTCCACAAAGAGCACACAACGTAAGCGAAAGGCAGGATGGTGATAGTTCTTCGGAGCAAGAGGAAGAAGCATTTACACTAGCCTGCGTGGAAGCAGAAACCTCAATAAAGATAATTAAGCCATTTGAAGTAAAGGTGGAAGTGAATAGGAAGAAAGTAAACTTTGAAATTGACACAGGATGTAGTGTGAGTGTTATGAATGAGACAAAGTTTCAGGAGATATGGAACGAAAAAAAGCGTCCACAGCTAAAAGAAACCAAACTCTCACTGAGGTCATACACAGGAGAGAAAATCAAAGTAGTAGGAGTAGCAGATGTGGAAGTGACCTATGCACAGCAAGTGAAGACACTGCCCCTAGTGGTAGTAAAGGGTACTGGACCTAGCTTGTTAGGAAGAGGATGGTTAAAGGCTCTCAAGTTCAAGTGGGATGAAATAAAACGTGAGAACAGAGGCACAGGCGCTACAACAAGTACTTTCAAAGCACGAGGATGTTTTTAAAGAAGAGCTAGGCATGTTAAAAGGCATGAAAGCAACAATTTGAGTGTCTGCTGAGGCCCATCCTAAGTTCTGTCGGCCCCGCTCAGTTCCGTATGCCATGAAGGCGAAAGGAGAAGAGGAGTTAGAGAGACTACTGAAAGGGGGCATTACAGCACCTGTTAAGTATGCTGAGTGGGCAGCACCCATCGTACCTGTCCTGAAGCCAGATGGTTCTGTCAGGATATGTGGCGACTACAAACTAACAGTAAACAGCGCCTTCTCACTAGAGCAATACCCTATTCCCCGCGTGGAAGACTTGTTTAACACACTGGCAGGAGGGAAACAGTTCTCCAAGCTTGATTTAAGTCATGCCTATCAACAGATTGTGATGGATGATGAGTCTAAAAAATATCTAACAGTAAACACACACCTTGGCCTGTTCACCTACAATAGGCTCGCCTTTGGGGTATCATCCGCTCCGGAAATTTTCCAGAGAACAATGGAAAGCTTGTTACAAGGCCTGCCCAGGGTGGCTGTGTATTTAGATGACATTCTGCTGACTGGGAGAGATGAAGCCGAGCACCTGAGCACGCTGGACGAAGTACTCAGGAGACTAAAAGAAGCTGGCCTGCAACTTCACAGACGCAAGTGTGCGTTCTTACAAAATGAAGTGGAGTACTTAGGTCACAAGATCAATGCAGAAGGCCTGCACCCAGTGCAAACCAAGGTGAGAGCCATTGAAGAGGCCCCACAGCCAACCACAGTGACCGAATTAAAAGCCTACCTTGGTCTGCTGAATTACTATAACAAGTTTCTCCCTAATCTGGCCACACGCTTAGCACCACTCCATCAGTTGCTGAGAAAAGATGCTCAGTGGACTTGGAACAAAGAGCAGGAAGATGCTTTTAGAATTTCCAAACAGATGCTGAAATCAGCCAAAGTCTATACAGACTTTGTCACTATACAGTGGACAAAGACTTGGTACTGGCATGTGACGCCTCACCATACGGAGTGGGCGCCATGTTGTCTCATGTCATGGAAGATGGCAGCAAAAAGCCATTAGGCTTCATGTCACGCACG
This sequence comes from Neoarius graeffei, assembly GCF_027579695.1. Lineage (NCBI taxonomy): Eukaryota > Metazoa > Chordata > Actinopteri > Siluriformes > Ariidae > Neoarius > Neoarius graeffei. Next base: position 99,158,779 of record NC_083569.1, read on the forward strand.
CTAACACCAACCGAGAAGCACTATTCGCAACTCGACGAGGAGGGGTTGGCCATCATGTTTGGGATAAAGCGGTTCTATAAGTATATTTGGACGAACGTTTACAATTAGCACTGACCACAAACCGCTAATATCACTTTTCCATGAAAAGAAGCCTGTTCCACAGATGGGGTCACCGAGAGTGCAAAGGTGGGCAATATTGCTCAGAGCATATGAGTACAAAATCATATACAAACCAGGCAAGGAACACGCAAACGCTGACACGCTGAGCAGGTTGCCTCTGCCACAAACGGATGAAGAGGATGACACAGATCAAGTCCTCATGCTTGACGTAATGGAAGACCCACCAATCACAACAGCTCAAGTGAAGCAGTGGACAACCACAGATGGGACATTCTCGCAGGTGCTATATTGGTGTCTGAAAGGATGGCCAAAGGAGGTAGATACAGCATTCAAACCCTACAGCCAGAGAAAGCTGGAGCTTAGTGTGAAAGATGGATGTGTCCTCTGGGAGGCGAGGGTGGTTGTTCCAAAGAAGGGAAGGAATGTCATTTTGAAACAACTGCACCACACGCACCCAGGGATATCCAGAATGAAGGGCCTAGCACGCTCTTATGTGTGGTGGCCAGGGATGGACTCCGAGATCGAAAGGGAAGTTCAGTCCTGCCACACTTGTCAAGAAAACAGGAAGTGTCCAGCCGGGGCACCACTTCATCCATGGGAGTGGCCTGAGACACCCTGGAGCAGACTGCATATTAATTATGCAGGTCCTTTCTTAGGCAAGATGTTTCTCATCATTGTAGATGCACACTCCAAATGGATTGACACGTATCCAACAAACAGTGCAACTAGTCAAGTTACTATTGAAAAGCTCAGACAGTGTTTTAGCACACACGGCCTGCCCCAGACAATAGTATCTGACAATGGAACTTGTTTTACAAGTCAAGAATTTGAGACATTCCTGAAACAAAATGGCATACAGCACATGACATCTGCGCCTTTCCACCCGGCATCCAATGGCCTGGCAGAAAGAGCCGTTCAGACATTCAAACAGGGAATAAAGAAAATAAAAGGAGACACTTTGGAAACAAAAATAGCAAGATTTCTGTTCAACTACAGAATCACACCACAGACTACTACTGGCTTGTCACCAGCAGAAATGCTTATGTCTAGAAGATTGCGTTCAACATTGGATCTTCTACTGCCTGATGTGAAGCCAAAGATTCGCAAGAAACAACTCAAACAAAAAGAACAACATGACACACACAGTAAGTGGAGGAGTTTTACTTCTGGTGATGACGTGTACATTCGCAATTACAGCCATAGACCCAAATGGATACCAGCGGTCATAGATGAGAACACAGGACCTGTATCCTATACAGTACAGACAGGAGACGGACACGTGATGAAACGTCATGTCGAACAAATCCAAAAGCGCCATGCAACGTTGAACGACATGTCCAGACCAGAGGTGATGGTGGAGCCTAACAGTCTTCAGTTTCCAGAGCAAGCAGTGGAGGTCTTGCCTACAGACTCTGCTGTCCCGACTTCAGTGGAAGGGGAAGCGACTGAGCCTGCTGTGACAGCCCAGGTTCACCCTCCAGCTGACGATCCGTCAGATGCAAGAGCGGAATCATCACTGGTACTGCGTCGCTCTGAGTGCACAAGACAGACTCCTGCTTACCTAAAAGACTTTGTAAGACAGTATTGAGTTCCCTCAAGTAAGAGCAAGAATGCGCTCTGGGATTCACTGGAAGGATGGTAGTCCACCCACCTTCCTAGATAGTTCTTTTTTTCAATGTTAAAAAAGTGATGTTGACATTTAATACCTGACAGATAGTATAACAGTGTTGAATTCTGTTAGATAGTCTAGGTGATTGTTACAAGATGGCGTATTTGCAATTCACTGTTACAGTGCAAAATGAAGGTTGATGTTGAAGGTGATAGTGATGTTTAAGCTCACCTGGATAGTTTACTCTTAAGGGGGGAGGGATGTGGTATCCTGACTGAAATGTATTACATGCACTACCACCCCACACCACCAGGTGTTATGGTGGATTCTCATCTCATCCCATTATCTCTAGCCGCTTTATCCTTCTACAGGGTCGCAGGCAAGCTGGAGCCTATCCCAGCTGATTACGGGCGAAAGGCGGGGTACACCCTGGACAAGTCGCCAGGTCATCACAGGGCTGACACATAGACACAGACAACCATTCACACTCACATTCACACCTACGCTCAATTTAGAGTCACCAGTTAACCTAACCTGCATGTCTTTGGACTGTGGGGGAAACCGGAGCACCCGGAGGAAACCCACGCGGACACGGGGAGAACATGCAAACTCCACACAGAAAGGCCCTCGCCGGCCCTGGGGCTCGAACCCAGGACCTTCTTGCTGTGAGGCGACAGTGCTAACCACTACACCACCGTGCCGCCGTTATGGTGGATTCTTTAGAACTAATGAGATTCTCAATAGAGAAATAGTGAGAGAATAACCAGTGACTTGTAAGTTGAGTTTGTGTGTGTAGCGGTGCCCTGCACTTTAAGCTGACGTCACCAGAGTGCGCAGTTACATTGACGTCATTATGTGATTTAATTCTAGCTCTTTAAAAGTGCGACACTATGGCAGCCAAGCAAGCGAGTTGTCTGCTTCATTGGCTGTTGTCTGTGGTTTGAGCTGCTTGTCTTTTGGCCGCGTTTGATGTGGCTACATCTACAGCACAGATGCAAAACATTGCAGGCTCTGTTGTCCGCAGTCATCCGTTGTCTGCTTAAGATCTCTGCCCGTGTCTTCCGTTGCCTGCTTAGACCTCTACCTGTGGCGCTCCGGTATGTGGCTACTCTTGTGCGTTTGTGGCTAACATAATTGCTCAGCTTGGTTTTGGTGTTCGGCTGGCTAATGTTTTCCTACTTGTAGTGTAACGCATTTCGAGCCATCTGCGTCGTGTCCGTGGTGACAGGTTATTGGTAAGTAATTCTCTTCCCCTAGAGTCACTGTTGTATTGATACTTAGCTAGTCAGTAATGCTTACTATCGTTGCTCTTAGGCTTCCGTGCGCCCGGTCGGAAGGTGCAGCTAACCTCCCTCCATCATTACCTGGACCTGGCTGTGCGAGTTGCTTCACCAGCTGTTGCTTTGTCGCTATTCATTCTTTGTTTATTATGGCATTTTAATAATTTGAGTCTATTGAAGACCCTGCTAATTGTGCGCCTTGGTGGTCCTAACTGAAAGGGGCTGCGCACAACGGCAGTGTGCAAGTGTACGTTGTTGGTTTGGTTTTTATTGTGTATTTTTTATTTCCTTTCTCCTTTTGGCAGGATCAGGGACGGCCAGTAGGGGGCCCCGAGCATCTGGTGGTGGGTATTTTGTGTCCTTCACTTTTTATTTACAGTGTAGTGTCACTTGGGTGGTCAGTGTAGCATTCGTGTGTGTGTGGTCCTTCCGACCCACTTCCTTGCTGGAGTCTCCCTCTGGTAAGCCCTTCCTGCTAGTTTGGTTTTTTACATTTATTTGGTTTATTGTGTTTTTGTATGATTTAGGTTGGCCGGTACAACCTGCTATCCATCCCACAACTGGTGTGTGTCTGTGACTGCGTGCATGTGTGTGACTGCGTGCATGTGTGCGAATGTGTAATTGCTGGCATGTGTGTGAATGTGCGACTGCTTGCAGGTGTGTGAATGTGGGAATGTGTGCATGGGTGTGAATGCGTATGCCAATTTTTAAATTCCACTTTCTGAACATTGTTACTAAATTTACATTGTTAATAAATAAACATTTGTATGATTGGAAATAGAACTCCTTGTCTCTGATTCATCTTTGCACGAACCTGGTTGCCTTTTGTTGATGTGAAAAGACATGGTGACTGATAACTTGGTGTCTGAGCACCAGTAACTTCTCAGGTGGAGATTAGACCTCCCGTGGGTGGCGTAGTCGACATAAACTAAACTCTCCTTACTGCCTCTTACTACATGTGCAATAAAAAGCTAGGAACGGGATGCCTGTGAGTGACATCGTCCTTTGTGATTAAGTTATCACAAAGCAAGAATTGTGGCTAAAGATAGGAAACAATGGAAGGAAAGTACTACGGCCTTATGCGCAACTGAGCGCGAAGAGGATAGGTGAGGTGACACTTGAAAAATCTGAAAGGCGGTCTAGCTTTAAAATAGACGGCCATTATATTGAGACGTGATGCTCCTTTCAGTCACATCTACATTTGTAACGTAGTTGAGTTACGCATGCAGAATAAACAGTTAGCAGTTTCAGAACTGAATTTCTGTTAGCGGTTAGCGGATTCTGAATGCTCTTCGTTGCTCATTTCTTGAACAACTCGGTGACTCGTTTGTCTTTTGGCCGTTTTTGGATTTCCAATTAATCTTTTTTTTTTTTTTGGTCATTTTGTTTTTTTTACAACATTGAAAGCCGGCACCTTGGAAAGAAAGTCCGTAATCGACCACGGACATGACTGCAAAATACTGCCCACCAAGGAACCAATCAGAGCGCATGATGTTACCAGAAGTAGCTCGTGCCATATAATAAAATAATTTAATGTACTAAGGACTTACCCATGCCATCAACGTCATAAATATCTGACCTGAACCATCCTTGCCGTTATACTATTGTAGTAGTACTAGTAGTGGCTAATATTGTATATGATCGTCGTGCGTGTTCTGGCTGCCGCTTCTCACCAGAGCTTTTTTTTATTTTATCTCATCTCATCTTATTTCTTTTTCTATTTTTATTTATTTTTTTCTGTGTGTTCGTGTAGTTTGATGTTTGAGTGTTTTTGTCCACCGGTTGTGGTGTAGCTCCAGACCCAGTTTTGGGTGTCGGTTCCCTCCAGGCCTTGGTTCGCCATGGGTGATGCCTGTGCTCTCAGCTGTGGACTGCAGTGAGCCTGTTGCTCATTTTACATCGTGGTTGTCCAGCGCTCTGTGCTTTAGTGCTTGGCGTGATGTTCCGAGCGATGTTGCTCGGTGGCGTCGCAGCGGCTGTGCAGGCGGTTTGGGACACACCAGCGCTCTGCGTGGCGGAGCTTCTCTGATCGCTTTGTGGATCCATGGCGTGGTGTTCGAGCGATGTTGTTGACGGCGTCACGGCGGAGGTGCTGGAGATGTGGGACTCGTTTTCGTGCGCCTTTTGGTGGGACTGTGGCTGCTACACCACGGGAATTACATCCTGACCCCTACTCGGTGGACTTTTTACTTTTTATTTTTATTATTATTTATTATTATTTTTATTTTTTATTTTTCTTTGTCTATAATTGTAAAGCATCCTTGGGTTTCTTGAAAGGCGCTATATAAATTTAATTTATTATTATTATTATTATTTTATGATATCAGTATTGTATATTACATATAATGTATCTCATCTCATTATCTCTAGCCGCTTTATCCTTCTACAGGGTCGCAGGCAAGCTGGAGCCTATCCCAGCTGACTGCGGGCGAAAGGCGGGGTACACCCTGGACAAGTCGCCAGGTCATCACAGGGCTGATACATAGACACAGACAACCATTCACAATCACACCTACGGTCAATTTAGAGTCACCAGTTAACCTAACCTGCATGTCTTTGGACTGTGGGGGAAACCGGAGCACCCCCATGTGGAAAACATGCAAACTCCACACAGAAAGGCCCTCACCAGCCACAGGGCTCGAACCCGGACCTTCTTGCTGTGAGACGACAGCGCTAACCACTACACCACCGTGCCGCCCCGCAATGTATCTCGTGATGTCAAAAATTTAAAAATAAATGGATATGGTGGGAGTCAGTCATGGTATATCCTGGATATACCATGAACCGACATCACAATTTCACGCTATACAGCCGACTCGAGTCACAGCTGTGGCTCCGCAATCATTTCTGTGTGTAGATCTACATATCATGGTCATGCCTAGCAAGGCAGGCGATAGCATGGTACATTGTACATGTGCAGGTCAAAGGTCGCGCAGATGTAAACAACAAATATGGCTGGCTCCAGTGAATTTATGCCGAGATTCAATCTTAACACTTTGTTTTGAATATAGGTATTGTATATTATATATAATAGTGATCATAGTTACTGTAGATTGCATATTTATGTTGTGTAATGTCTATATTGTACATTACATATACAGTGTCTTGCAAAAGTATTCATCCCCCTTGGTGTTTGTACTGTTTTGTCGCATTACAAGCTGGAATTAAAATGGATTTTGGGGGGGATAGCACCATTTGATTTACATACCATGCCTACCATTTTAAAGGTGAAAATTGTTTTTTTTTTTGTGACACAAACAATAATTAAGATGAAAAAACAGAAATCTGGAGTGTGCATAAGTATTCACCCCCTTTCGTATGAAACCCCTAAATAAGAGCTGGTCCAACCAATTCACTTCATAAGTCACATAATTAGTTGATTAAGATCCACCTGTGTGCAATCAAAATGTCACATGATCTGTCACATGATGTCTGTATAAATCAACCTGTTCTGGAAGGACCCTGACTCTGCAACACGACTAAGCAAGCAACATGAAAACCAAGGAGCCTCCAAACAGGTCAGAGACAAAGTTGTGGAGAAGTATAGATCAGGGTTGGGTTATAAAAAATATCCCAAACTTTGAATATCCCAGGGAGCACCATTAAATCCATTATGGCAAAATGGAAAGAATATGGCACCACTACAAACCTGACAAGAGAAGGCCGTCCACCAGAACTCACAGACCGGGCAAGGAGGACATTAATCAGAGATGCAACAAAGACACCAATGATAACACTAAAGGAGCTGCAAAGATCCACAGCGGAGATGGGAGTATCTGTCCATAGGACCACTTTAAGCCATACACGCCACAGAGTGGGGCCAGAAAAAAGCCACTGCTTAAAAAACACATTTGGAGTTTGCCCAACAGCATGTGGCAAATTCCCCAAACACATGGAAGAAGATTCTCTGGTCTAAAATTTTATCTTTTTGGCCATCATGGGAAATGCCATGTGTGGCGCAAACCCAACACCCTGAGAACACCATGCCACCAGTGAAGCATGGTGGTGGCAGCATCATGCTATGGGGATATTTTTCATCTGCAGGGACAGGAAAGCTGGTCAGGACTGAAGGAAAGATGGATGGCACTAAATACAGGGCATTCTGGAGGAAAACCTGTTTGAGTCAGCCAGAGGTTTGAGACTGGGACAAAGGTTCACAGTCCAGCAGGACAATGACCCTAAACATCCTGCTAAAGCTACACTGGAGTGGTTTAAAGGGAAACACTTAAATGTCTTGGAATGGCCTAGTCAAAGCTCAGACCTCAATTCAAGATTGCTGTACACCAATGCAACCCATCTAACTTGAAGGAGTTGGAGCAGTTTTTGCCTTGAGGAATGGACAAAAATCCCAGTGGCTAGATGTGCTAAGCTAATAGAGACATACCCCAAGAGACTTGCAGCTGTAATTGCAGCAAAAGGTGGCTCTACAAAGTATTGAATTTGGGGGGTGAATACCTATGCACACTCCAGATTTCTGTTTTTTTCATCTTAATTATTGTTTGTGTCACAATAAAAAAAAAGTGCACCTTTAAAGTGGTAGGCATGTTGCGTAAATCAAATGGTGCTAACCCTCCAAAAATCCATTTTAATTCCAGCTTGTAATATGGCAAAACAGGACAAACACCAAGGGGGATGAATACTTTTGCAAGACCCTGTAGATTTATAAATTTTTCTGATATTACATATAACTTACATATATTCCCCTCATTTTCTGTATCGCTAGAGAGACACCAACTGCCGGAGCCAAATTCCTTGTGTTTGTCAACAAACTTGGCCAATAAACATGATTCTGATAGAAATGAGATTATTATTATTATTATTATTATTATTATTATTTATGATATTTATATACTTATTATAATTATGAGATATGAAGTCATAATTATGAGAAAATTGCCTCATCATTATGGTGATAGAAATAGACTTCCATAAACTGCACAAAGAGGTGAGTGCAAAAGTTTTCACCCCTCCCCTTCACATCTATATGTTTGAACTTGTTGAACATCCTATTCGATATTTAGTCCCATGTTTACTCTTATAAAAAGCTCCACTCTTCTACTAGATTTTGGAGCGTGACTGTGTGGATTTGTCCATTCGGTCACAACTCAGACCTCAGCAGTTAGTTCAGGCACTGATGTTGGGAAAGGAGACCTGGTGTACAGTTGCAACCAGAAGTTTACATACAGTTTAGAAAAGGACGCAAACTTTTTTCCTCCATGTCTGACAGTAAAATTGAGGAAACTTCCTGTTTTAGGTCACTTAGGATCCCCCAATTTTTTTTATTTGTAAAATATTAGAATAATCAGAGAGAGAATTTTTAATTATTTTCATCAAAGTTAGAAGTTTATATACACTAAGTTGACTGGTTTTAAACAGCTTGGAGTGTTCCATATGATGATGTTTTGGCATTAGAAGCTTCTGATAGGCTAACTGACATCATTTGAGTTAATTGGAGGTGCACCTGCACCTTTGGATGTATTTTAAGACACACCTTCAAACACAAGGGCCTCTTTGCATGACCTCATGGGAAAATCAAAAGAAATCAACCAAGACATCAGGAAAAGAATTGTGGATCTTCACAAGTCTGGTCCATCCTTGGGTACAATTTCCAGATGCCTGAAGGTCCCACGTTCATCTGTTCAAACAATAAGACGCAAATCTAAACACCACGGGAGCACACAGTGGTCATACTGCTCGGGAAGAAGACAGGTTCTGTGTCCCAGAGATGAATGTGCTTTGGTGTGAAATGTGCAAACAAACCCCAGAACAACAGTGAAAGACCCTGTAAAGATGCTGGCTGAAACCGGTAAGAGAGTATCATTATCCACAGTAAAATGAGTTCTGTACTGACATGACTGAAAGGCCACTCAGCGAGGAGAAAGCCACTGCTCCAAAATTACCAAAAAAAAGCCAGATTACAGTTTGCAGCTGCACACGGGGACAGAGATCTTCATTTTTGGAGACATGTTTTGTGGTCTGATGAAACAAAAATGCAACTGTTTGGTCATGATGATCATCGTTATGTTTGGAGAAGAAAGGGAGAAGCTTGCAAGTCTCAGAACACCATCCCAACTGTGAAGCATGGGGGTGGCAGCATCATGTTGTGGGGCTGCTTTGCTGCAGGAGGGACTGGTTGATGCACTTCACAAAATAGACGGCATCATTGGGAAAGAAAATTATGTGGATATATTGAAGCAGCATCTCAAGACATCAGCTAAAAAGTTGAAGCTTGGGTGTGGATGGGTCTTCCAAATGGACAATGACCCTATCTCTAAATTAGTTGCAAAGTGGCTTAAGGACAACAAAGTGAAAGTATTGGCGTGACCATCATAAAGCCCTGACTTCAATCCTATAGAAAATTGTGGGTGGCACTGAAAAGGCGTGCGCGAGCAAGATGGCCTGCAAACTTGACTCAACTCCACCAGGAGGAACGGGCCAAAATTCCAGCAGGATATTGTAAGAAACTTGTGAAAGGCGACCCAAAACACTCTGTCCAAGTTAAACAGTTCAAAGGCAAATCTACAACCCTGATTCCAAAAAAGTTGGGACAGTAGGTCATTAACATGACTGGCTATAAAAAGAGCATCTTGGAGTGGCAGCGGCTCTCAGAAGTAAAGATGGGAAGAGGATCACCAATCCCCCTAATTCTGCACCGACAAATAGTGGAGCAATATCAGAAAGGAGTTCGACAGTGTAAAATTGAAAAGAGTTTGAACATATCATCATCTACAGTGCATAATATCATCAAAAGATTCAGAGAATCTGGAAGAATCTCTGTGCGTAAGGGTCAAGGCCGGAAAACCATACTGGGTGCCCGTGATCTTCGGGCCCTTAGATGGCACTGCATCACATACAGGCATGCTTCTGTATTGGAAATCACAAAATGGGCTCAGGAATATTTCCAGAGAACATTTTCTGTGAACACAATTCATCGTGCTATCCGCCATTGCCAGCTAAAACTCTACAGTTCAAAGAAGAAGCCGTATCTAAACATGATCCAGAAGCGCAGGCGTCTTCTCTGGGCCAAGGCTCATTTAAAATGGACTGTGGCAAAGTGGAAAACTGTTCTGTGGTCAGACGAATCAAAATTTGAAGTTCTTTATGGAAATCAGGGACGCCGTGTCATTCGGACTAAAGAGGAGAAGAATGACCCAAGTTGTTATCAGCACTCAGTTCAGAAGCCTGCATCTCTGATGGTATGGGGTTGCATTAGAATAGAATAGAATAGAATAGAATAGAATAGAATAGAATAGAATAGTCTTTATTGTCCCAAAGGGATATTTGTTTTCACATCAGACAAGTCAATGTTATCAGGTTCAGCATTAGTCAGATCTTTGTGACACATCTCATAAACAAGTACATACATACATAAACACCATTTACATATACACCTCCACCTATTTCCACATACACATACTCCTAGCTCCTACATACACCCCCATACTTTCACCAACCCTTCTTCTTTACCCAGCTATGCCACCATACATACATTCATTGCCCCACATACAACACATATCTTCACTCATACTCCACCTCCACATTTCCTAATGTCACCATATTCAAGCATTTTTATAACAAGTATTTTCCCTTCCAGCCCCCTGAGCATATAGCCCCACACTCAGCACCCCCACCCTCCCTCCACAGTTCAACTCCCTTCCTTTTCTGCACGAGGGGTGTATATTTGTCACAAAACTTTGTTTAATTCAATGATCGCTGAGGGAACAAAACTTTTCTTGAAATGTACTTTTTTCCAGTCCAGGGCTCTATATCTGCGGCCAGATGGAAGAAGGATGAAGAACCGGTTCAGAGGGTGGTCAGGGCTGCTTGCTATTGTGCGGGCTAGACGTGTGATGGCTGTGTCATTTGCTTCAGTGAGGCTGGGGGTGGGGAGATGTATTATCTTGGATGCTAAATTGGAGATTTTAATAAGCTTGTTCTTGCTGGTGACAGTTAATATATTAAAGAAACGGGGGAGCAATAGAGTAGAAGGGATTGGATGATGCTCTTGTATAGTAGCAAAAGAAGATGGGGGGCAACAGACAGTGATTTTAGTTTGCGTATAATATACAGTCTCTGGTGTGCGCGTTTCTGTATGATGGTAACATGTTCGTTGAAGTTTAATTTATTGTCAATTGTGAGACCAAGGTATTTGAAAGTACTGACCTGTTCGACTAGTTGGTGATGAAGGAGAGAGTGGAGAAGGCATGCCACTGCATCCTCTGTCCCCCTTTTTGGCCTGTATGCAAATTGATATGGGTCCAGTTGTATGCTGACGGTTGGTAGGATAAGATGCAATATGATTTTTTCCATGCATTTCATAACTATTGATGTCAATGCAACTGGGCGTGTGGCATGGGCAGCTTACACATCTGGAAAGACACCATCAATGCTGAAAGGTATATTCAGGTTCTAGAGCAACATATACTCCCATCCAGACGACGTCTCTTTCAGGGAAGACCTTGCATTTTCCAACATGACAATGCCAAACCACATACTGCATCAATTACAGCATCATGGCTGTGTAGAAGAAGGGTCCGGGTACTGAACTGGCCAGCCTGCAGTCCAGATCTTTCACCCATGGAAAACATTTGGCGCATCATAAAACGGAAGATACGACAAAAAAGACCTAAGACAGTTGAGCTACTAGAATCCTACATTAGACAAGAATGGGTTAACATTCCTATCCCTAAACTTGAGCAACTTGTCTCCTCAGTCCCCAGATGTTTACAGACTGTTGTAAAGAGAAAAGGGGATGTCTCACAGTGGTAAACATGGCCTTGTCCCAACTTTTTTGAGATGTGGTGTTGTCATGAAATTTAAAATCACCTAATTTTTCTCTTTAAATGATACATTTTCTCAGTTTAAACATTTGATACGTCATCGATGTTCTATTCTGAATAAAATATGGAATTTTGAAACTTCCACATCATTGCATTCCGTTTTTATTTACAATTTGTACTTTGTCCCAACATTTTTGGAATCGGGTTTGTACCAAATACTAAACAAGTGTATGTAAACTTCTGACTTTGATGAAAGTAATTAAAATTTCTCTAAAAAATCCTTTCTGATCATTCTGACATTTTGCAAATTAAAAAAAAAAATGGGGGATCGTAACTGATCCAAAACAGGAAAAGTTTCCTCAATTTTACTGTCAGACATGAAGAAAAAAAAGTTCTGGTTGCAACTGTATTGCTGGGTTTCACATGATGTCACATCCGCCTTATTAGCTATTCAGAACTTTAGCTGGTGGTCTACCAAAGCTCAGCTGACAAAGCGTTTGTACGGAAAAGGTGCATTGGTCATATGAAAAATGCTTTACACTGGCGTTGTTTTAGGTTGTTCGAATCGATCAAACCATGAAACTGATAAAAGTTTCTTCAGGGTTCCCCGTGAACTAATAAAAAAGGGTGAACGAACACAGGATTTCACAAAAAGATGTCGAGAAAGGTGGCTTTTGAACCTCTCACTGAAATCGAAGGGAGCCGAGTTGAAGTTTGCAGCGATCACTTGGTGAAAGGTTATCACTAGTTGTTTGCACTACAGCAGCCGTTTAGACCACCAGCTATTTCACTTCCAGTAAAACCGCTAAGAAAAGTCATGTGACTGAAACCCAGCAATATTCGGCCTTAGAGTTCATCCCAAAGGCGTTCAGTGGGGTTGAAATGAGAAAGTTCTTCCACACCAATGCTGGCAAACCATGTCTTCATGGACCTCGCTTTTTGCACAGGGCTGTTATTGTTCTGGAACAGGTTTAGACCTACCGCAATTGAGTCCTAAATCTGAATTTTTGTTTACAAAAGGAGAAGTCTATTTCCAAAATAATGCTTGAATATTTAAGCCTGGATAACAGGGCAGCCATGGCCTAAAGGTTATAGAAGTAGCCTTGGGTCCAAAGGATTGTTGGTTTGATTCCCAGGACTGGCAGGAAAATCTATAGCTGAAGTGCCCTTGAGCAAGGCACCTAACCCTGTGTGTGTGTGTGAACATTGTACGTTGCTCTGGCCAAGAGTGTCTGCTAAATGCCTGTAATGTAATATTTAGCTGATTGTGACAATATGAATGAGCGTCTGAGAGCTTAAACAGGATCCCTTTTGTTAACATCAGAACACATCCCCTCTGTGATAATCGACTACAGGCGCTACACTGAATGGGGCACTGTGTCGGAGACCAGAAGAAGAGAAGGTAAAATAATGAGTGTACACTACCCTTCAAAAGTTTGGGGTCACTTTGAAATGTCCTTATTTTTGAAAGAAAAGCACTGTTCTTTTCAATGAAGATCACTTTAAACTAATCAGAAATCCACTCTATACATTGCTAATGTGGTAAATGACTATTCTAGCTGCAAATGTCTGGTTTTTGGTGCAATATCTCCATAGGTGTATAGAGGCCCATTTCCAGCAACTCTCACTCCAGTGTTCTAATGGTACAATGTGTTTGCTCATTGCCTCAGAAGGCTAATGGATGATTAGAAAACCCTTGTACAATCATGTTAGCACAGCTGAAAACAGTTGAGCTCTTTAGAGAAGCTATAAAACTGACCTTCCTTTGAGCAGATTGAGTTTCTGGAGCATCACATTTGTGGGGTCGATTAAATGCTCAAAATGGCCAGAAAAATGTCTCGACTATATTTTCTATTCATTTTACAACTTATGGTGGGAAATAAAAGTGTGACTTTTCACGGAAAACACAAAATTGTCTGGGTGACCCCAAACTTTTGAACGGTAGTGTATAAAAAGTCATTTTCTACAATTACTTTAAAAGTAAGCAGGCACAGCTCTGTAGGAACCCTTTCCATGTTGTCAGACACGTATAATAACACAGTGAGCCCGTCAGTGGTGAAAACAAGCGGTTTACATCGACACCGATGATTTCACTGTAGAATTACTCTGTATAGCTGTTTTTCCAGTTATAGCATTCAAACTCAATACTGGACTGATTTCATTCGTTTGAAATATTTGGACCCAAAGAGATGGGAAAGTAAGGCCCAGGTGGAAAAAAAAAATCCCAGAATTTTCCTTTAAAGACACAGAAAATGCCTCAACTTAAAATTTCAACTCATCAACTTGAGGTAGGTTTCTCAATTCCCAGTTCCTTCTCAGTATTGGTTTTCGATCGTCTCATATACAGACATTCTTCAGCTTCATCAAATCCATAACACTGACCTGACTAATCACTGGTTTGAAAGTAGATCTTCGTGTGCTTTACATGCTCTGACAAAGCAAACTAAAGACACACTTTTGTGGAGATGTCCATGTTTTGTTTTGGTTTTTTTTTCATTTTGCACACTGAACATGTAGAAGTGGGAAATGGTGTTATTACAGCATGGAAAATACGAATACACAACACGAATGCAGCATAACTGAGGGCAGAACTCAAAGCCCTAGTGTTCCCAGTTTGATCCTGAGCTCAGGTTACTGTCTGTGTGGAGTTTTGCACGTTTTCCCATGTTAACCTTAGTTTACCGCGGGTTCATCAGTTCCTTCCTAAAATCATAGCTTCAGTATGTTAAACTGTCCCTGAGAGAGAGAGAGAGATAGAGAGAGTGACAATGAGTGTGTGTGAGTGAATCAGTGAGTTTGTGTGTGTGTGAGTGAATGAGTATATGTGTAAGTGAGTGAGTGAATGAGTGTGAATGAGTGTGTGTGTGCAGGGGTGCAGAACCAACGTCAGGATTGGGGGGGGACACAAAAGCGTTTTTTTTTTTTTTTGCCCGTATGCAACTCATACCATGCAGAGATGGAATGCAGAGTCAGAAATCTCATCTCATTATCTCTAGCCGCTTTATCCTGTTCTACAGGGTCGCAGGCAAGCTGGAGCCTATCCCAGCTGACTACGGGCGAAAGGCGGGGTACACCCTGGACAAGTCGCCAGGTCATCACAGGGCTGACACATAGACACAGACAACCATTCACACTCACATTCACACCTACGGTCAATTTAGAGTCACCAGTTAACCTAACCTGCATGTCTTTGGACTGTGGGGGAAACCGGAGCACCCGGAGGAAACCCACGCGGACACGGGGAGAACATGCAAACTCCGCACAGAAAGGCCCTCGCCGGCCACGGGGCTCGAACCCGGACCTTCTTGCTGTGAGGCGACAGCGCTAACCACTACACCACCGTGCCGCCCCAGAGTCAGAAATATATTTGTCAAACATTATTTGTTCCACCATTTCTATCTAAAATGTGAAGAATGTGAAGTCTGAAAATACATTTGTTTGTACAATTTTGAATAATTTAGGGGATTTTTATTGGGGGGGACAATTCATGTTTTTCAGAAATTGGGGGGGGGATGTCCCCCCCCCCCCGGGATCTGCACCCGTGTGTGTGTGAGTGAATGAGTGTGTGTATGTGAATGAGAGAGTATGAGTGAATGAGTATGTGTGTGTGTGTGAATGAGTGAGTATGTGTGAATGAGTATGTGTGTGTGTGAGAATGAGTGTGAGAGTATGTGAATGAGTAAGAGTGTGTGAATGAGTATATGTATGTGTGTGTGTGAGTGTGAATGAGTGAGTATGAGTGAATGAGTATGTGCGTGTATGTGTGTGTGTTGCCCTGAGATGACTTGACATCCCACCCAGGGTTTTTTGTGTGTGTGTGTGTGTGTGTGTGTTGCCCTGAGATGACTTGACGTCCCACCCAGGGTTTATTTCCGCCTCGTGCCAAGAGTACACCCAGACAGGTTCTGGCTCCACTGTGACTCTAACCAGGATAAAATGATTGATGAATTAATTCATGAATGTCACTCAAATAAAGCTCAGTTCCATGAAAAAAATTAAATATGAAGATAGTTATTTTGAAACCGACATCAATTTTTGACAGCAAATTTTTATCTAGAGATAAGTTGGAAATGGTCTTGCATTCATTTGTTCCTAGTAGGATTGATTATTGTAATCGTCTTCTATACGGACCACCAGACTGTGAGAGAGTAAATCTTTAGAGAGTCTAGAATGCGGTGGGGGGCGGCACGGTGGTGTAGTGGTTAGCGCTGTCGCCTCACAGCAAGAAGGTCCTGGGTTCGAGCCCTGGGGCCAGCGAGGGCCCTTCTGTGCGGAGTTTGCATGTTCTCCCCGTGTCCGCGTGGGTTTCCTCCGGGTGCTCCGGTTTCCCCCACAGTCCAAAGACATGCAGGTTAGGTTAACTGGTGACTCTAAATTGACCGTAGGTGTGAATGTGAGTGTGAATGGTTGTCTGTGTCTATGTGTCAGCCCTGTGATGACCTGGCGACTTGTCCAGGGTGTACCCCGCCTTTCGCCCGTAGTCAGCTGGGATAGGCTCCAGCTTGCCTGTGACCCTGTAGAAGGATAAAGCGGCTAGAGATAATGAGATGAGATGAGATGAGATGAGAATGCGGTGGTAAGATTCCTAACTTTCACTAGAAAATATGACCACATAACGCATGTTCTTCGTGAACTGCGTCGGCTTCTGGTTACTGTAAGTTTAGGATGCATTTTAAAATTTTATTTTAAACTTCTAAGGCTTTGCATGATTACATGGTATGGCACCAACTTGTATTAGTGATCTGATTAGTGTCAGGCAGCACGAGCGGTATTCATTGTGCTCAGGTGCTAACACTGTCATTATTTCAAGGAAAAATGCTACGCATCTTTGGTGAACGATCTTTCAGCATGGCGGCACCAAAACTCTGGAATACGTGCAATTTATCATGTTTGGAGACTTTTAAATCTCTTCAAATATCTTGGCAGTGACGTTAGTAACGACTGCAAGTTGGATAAAGAAATTACTGTGCATATTCATGCTGCCTCACTGCTCCGAGACAGGACTCTTCGACTATAGGGAACTAACAACAGAGACCAAACTTAACATGTACAACCAGTGTGTTATTCCAGTGATGGTGTATGGATGTGAGACTTGGACGTGATACTACCATCAAATCAAAAATCTAAGAACCATCCAACAATGGTATCTTGGATCCATTCTCAAGATTAAATGGGAAGACTCCAATACAGAGGCGGCACGGTGGTGTAGTGGTTAGCGCTGTCGCCTCACAACAAGAAGGTCCGGGTTCGAGCCCCGTGGCCCTTTCTGTGCGTAGTTTACATGCTCTCCCCGTGTCCGTGTGAGTTTCCTCCGGGTGCTCCGGTTTCCCCCACAGTCCAAAGACATGCAAGTTAGGTTAACTGGTGACTCTAAATTGACCGTAGGTGTGAATGTGTGAATGGTTGTCCGTGTCTATATGTCAGCCCTGTGATGACCTGGCAACTTGTCCAGGGTGTACCCCACCTTTCGCCCGTAGTCAGCTGGGATAGGCTCCAGCTTGCCTGCGACCCTGTAGAACAGGATAAAGCGGCTACAGATAATGAGATGAGATGGGTGAGAATGTGGTAAGTCTGAAGACATTGAGAACATACTCATTAGGGACAAACTATGGTGGGTGGGACATATTGCACGTTAGGGCACGGTGATGTAGTGGTTAGCACTGTCGCGTCACAGCAAGAAGGTCCTGGGTTCGAGCCCAGCAGCCACCTTTCAGAAATAATGCTAAGATAAGAAATTTAATGTCACTACATGACACGGAAAAACTAGTTCATGCTTTCATTACCTCCAGGTTGGATTATTGTAATGCCTTACTGTCTGGATGTTCTAATAAGTATATAAACAAGCTTCAGTTAGTTCAAAATACAGCAGCAAGAGTCCTTACTAGAACTAGAAAATACGACCCCATCACCCCTGTCTTATCCACACTGCATTGGCTCCCAGTCAAATTTCGTATTGATTATAAAATGCTACTATTGACCTTTAAAGCACTGAATGGTCTCGCACCACAGTACCTGAGTGAACTTCTGCCCCTCTATGACCCGCCACGCCTACTTAGATCAGAAGGTGCAGGCTATCTGCTGGTACCTCATATAGTGAAGGCTACATCAGGGGGTGGAGCCTTTTCTTACAAAGCCCCACAGTTATGGAACAGCTTTCCAAGTAGTGTTCAGGAATCAGACACAGTCTCAGCGTTTAGGTCTAGGCTGAAAACATATCTGTTTAGTCAAGCCTTTTATTAATGGTGTTTATGAGGTAAAGGTGTAGATCTGGAGGGTTCTCAGACATACAGTGCCTTGAAAAAGTATTCATACCCCTTGAACTTTTTCACATTTTTCCACCTTACAACCACGAACTTAAAAATTTTTTTCTTGAGATTTTATGTGATAGACCAACACAGAGTAGCACATAATTGTGAAGTGAAACGAAAATGATAAATGGTCTTCAAAATTTTAAACAAATAAAAATCTGAAAAATGTGGTGTGCATTAGTATTCAGCCCCCTGTACTCTGATACCTCTAAATACAATCCAGTGCAATCAATTGCCTTCAGAAGTCATCTAATTAGTTAATAGAGTCCTACTGTGTGTAATTTACTCTCAGGTTGTAAATACACTTGTTCTGTGAAGGCCTCAGTGGTTTTTAGAGAACACTGAAGAACAAACAGCATCATGAAGACCAAAGAACTCACCAGACAGGTCAGGGATAAAGTTCTGGAGAAGTTTAAAGCAGGGTTAGGTTATAAAAAAATATCCCAAGCTCTGAACATCTCAAGAAGCACTGTTCAATCCATCATTCAAAAATGGAAAAAGTATGGCACAACTGCAAACCTACCAAGACATGGCCGTCCACCTAAACTGACAGAGCGAGCAAGGAGAGCACTGGTCAGAGAAGCAGCCAAGAGGCCCATGATCACTCTGGAGGAGCTGCAGAAATCCACAGCTCAGGTGGGAGAATCTGTGCACAGGACAACTATAAGTCGTACACTCCACAAATCTGGCCTTTTTGGAAGAGTGGCAAGAAGAAAGCCATTGTTGAAAGACAGGCATAAGAAGTCCCGTTTGCAGTTTGCCAGAAGCCATGTAGGGGGACACAGCAAACATGTGGAAGAAGGTGCTTTGGTCAGATGAGACCAAAGTTGAACTTTTTTTTTCTTTTTTTGATAGGACAGTATAGAGAGACAGGAAATGAGCAGGAGAGAAAGACGGGAAGGGATCAGGAAATGACCTCGGGTCGGAATCGAACCCCAGATTTATGGTATGGTGCCTTAGCCATCTGAGCCACGACACCCCTAAAGTTGAACTTTTTGGCCTAAATGCAAAGTGCGATGTGTGGCGGAAAACTAACACTGCTGATCACCCTGCACACACCATCCCCGCTGTGAAACATGGTGGTGGCAGCATCATGCTATGGGGATGCTTTTCTTCAGCAGGGACAGGGAAGCTGGTCAGAGTTGATGGGAAGATGGATGGAGCTAAATACAGGGCAATCCTGGAAGAAAACCTGTTGGAGGCTGCAAAAGACTTGAGACTGGGAAGGAGATTCACCTTCCAGCAAGACAATGACCCTAAACATACAGCCAGAGCTACAATGGAGTGGTTTAGATCAAAGAATATTCATGTGTTAGAATGGCCCAAAGTCCAAGTCCAGACCTAAATCCCATTGAGCATCTGTGGCAAGACTTGAAAATTGCTGGCAAAAATTTCAGTGTCTAGATGTGCAAAGCTGGTAGAGACATACCACAAAAGACTTGCAGCTGTAATTGCAGCAAAAGGTGGCTCTACAAAGTATTGACGCAGGGGGGCTGAATACTAATGCACATCACATTTTTCAGATTTTTATTTGTTTAAAATTTTGAAGACCATTTATCATTTTCGTTTCACTTCACAATTATGTGCTACTCTGTGTTGGTCTTTCACATAAAATCTCAATAAAACCTTTTAAGTTCGTAGTTGTAAGGTGGAAAAATGTGAAAAAGTTCAAGGGGTATAAATACTTTTTCAAGGCACTGTAGAGTGTTTTGGTAAACTGGGATGTATGGATGCTGTCAGTCCCCCACTTGCTTTGCTCACTCAAGTTTGTGGATGGTGTAGTGGCTGCTGCTTTATGTCCCAGGGCTCCCTCATGCCTGTGTTACCTTCTGGCTCTCCCCTTTTAGTTATGCTGTCATAGTTAGTTGCCGGAGTCCCTGCTTGCACTCAGTGAAATATGTATACTGTTCCTACTTATTGTACTCAATGCAATATGTATACTGTTCCTACTTATTGAGGTGGCATTGGGCATACCCAACAACCTGTGTTTTCTCTCCCTCTCTCTCTCTCTCTCTCTCTCTCTCTCAAATCTGTCCCTCTAAGTTACATGTCGGTCCTGGGATCAAGATGCTGACCTCTTCTGCTCTTTGGACCTGCCTGATCCATCCTGGTGCCCTGTGTCTGGTTGGAGTCTCATCACATCACTCCTGTGGACAGTTGAAAGTCACACTTGGAAGACGCTCTGGACACTTACAGTAATGCTTTTATGGCTGAGGACCACTGGCGCCATCTGCGGGGGGGGGGGGGGGAGGGGGGGGCACGGACCTTTTTGACCCCCCAAAGATAAAGTTGGGGGGGCAAAAACACCCCAATAATGAAACGTGAAAAAGTAGTAAACAGTACAGATGAATTCATGTTAACTGACGATTGAAACCAACTAAACAAATAATAGCCTAGCTTTGAATGCAAAATAAGTAATCTATAGAAACGTCACCTAAAATGTTATGATCGGACATGACCCGCCCCCTTTTCCGCTTGCAGTATTCCAATGGTTGGCAGTGAGTGATTGACAGGTTGCACTCCGCAAAATTTACACTGCGTAGCACTAGGCCTACGCGGCCCAGGCAAAAAATAAATAAATAAATAAATAAATAAATAAAATGGTTCGTTGCATAGCAACCAAGGCAGCACTACTGAGGCGAAAAGTTCTGTGTGGCCTCCCGCAACCGTTTTCACTGAACAGTGAACATAGAAATGAAGCAAAATGGACAAGTGGATTATCGGAACCAATAGGCCGGCAGCCACCAGCAATGAAGGTGATCATGTTGTGCAGAATTTGGACACTGAAGTCTGTGTTAAAGCCGATGCGGATATATGAGTTTAACGTGCTTAAGCCTTTTTATGGAGTATGGTGCACATTTTTTTTTTTGCACTATTCTTGTCAGTTGTTTGCCGAATTCATCTCAAAGAAAATTGCATTAAACTAAATTTGTTTATTGAATAAATTGTTTCATACAATGTTTAAAGTCGTGAGATTTTTTTAATGCATCATAAGTTATTGTTAAAATGGGCGCTTCCCACTTGCAACGGTGAATAGTAATGAATGAAAATGACTTACAACTGAGTCTTTGATATTCAACTACATACACTGCCGACATCATGACGTCACGGTGCAAGAACATAATTCTGACCCCCCAATGTTGACATGAAGTTGGCGCCTATGCTGAGGACTACAGTTGACTTGCTAACTTTAGGACTGCAGTTGTCATGAACAGTTTTGCACTCAAGTTTCCATCAATGAAGAGTTTATAACATCAACGAAACTGACTTCATGTTAAAACTGTTAATGTTATAGTCATGTTGTCTGTTGTTGCCCAAATGAGGATGGGTTCCCTTTTGAGTCTGGTTCCTCTTGAGGTTTCTTCCTCATGTCATCTGAGGGAGTTTTTCCTTGCCACCGTCGCCACAGGCTTGCACACTGGGGATAGATTAGGGATAAAATTAGCTCGTGTTTTAAGTTGTTCAAATTCTGTAAAGCTGCTTTGCGACAATGCTTATTGTTAAAAGCGCTTTAGAAATAAACTTGACTTGACTTCTGTGTAGAGTTTGCATGTTCTCCCCGTGTCTGCATGGGTTTCCTCCGGGTGCTCCGGTTTCCCCTACAGTCCAAAGGCATGCAGGTTAGGTTAATTGGTGGCTCTAAATTGACCGTAGGTGTGAATGTGAGTGTGAATGGTTGTTTGTCTCTGTGTCAGCCCTGCGATAACCTGGCGACTTGTCCAGGGTGTACCCTGCCTCTCACCCATAGTCAGCTGGGATAGGCTCTGGCTTGCCTGCAACCCTGTAGAACAGAATAAGCGGCTACAGATAATGGATGGATGGATGGATGTTGCACATTTGCCAGATGACCGGTCAGTCAAAGCAAAGCACTTTATGGTGAATTGGCAGAAGGTTCCAGAAAGATCGGTTATCCATTTCTTAGATACAAAGACACTATGAAGGATATTCTGAAACGTGATGATGCACTACACACATGGAAGGACACTGTAACTGAGAGGCCGGGATGGTGGAAGTGCACTTACGATCTATGCAAAAAGATATACAGTAACAGAAGGGAAGACAACAAAAGACAAAGAGCCAAGCATCATGAGGAGAGAGCTTTGAAAGGAAAGGACATTCAGTGAATCAATGAACTGTCTATCATTTATTGACTTCCATCAGGAACTTTCACATCCATATTTATAGCTATTCGTATATGACTATCCCTGTGTCCGAAATCTCTCACTCGTTCACTATTCCCTACTCACTATCAAGGGAATTCTATATAGAGGACGATATAGTGAGCTCACTGATAAAATGAAAAAACACTTTCGGACACTACTCTGTCGCGCTGATATTTACATCATTACTGTTGCACAATTAAAACATGCCAGATCAGTCGGCTGGTGGGTTTTCAAAATAATAAATACATGCATGTGTTTTTGTGATAAATCCATATTATACTGAGCGCATTTCCCTCATTAATCAATACAAAGTACTTTGTGTCTGCTGCATCTTTCAGTTCTTTTAAATCACGGCTGAATACTATCTTTCTTCTTTGCCGCTGCCTTTTATGAAATCAAATTTGAGGCTTTTGATTTGATTTCTTTCAGCGCGACCGCAATGCATGATGGGATATATTGCTTTGGTTAGTGACCATCGGTTGTACACTACTTTTCGTGATGCATTGTGGGATACTTTGAGTGCACTATATACAGTAGGGTGTAATAATTCTCACTATACATTCGGACAGCACTACAAAATGGCAAACTCACTATATAGTCCACTATATACAATGGATATAAAAAGTATACACACCCCATTAAAATGATATGTTTTTCTAATGTAAAAAAAATGAGATCACGATAAATCATTTCAAAATTTTTTCCACCTTTAATGTGACCTATAACCTGTACAATTCAATTGAAAAACAAACAAATCTGTTAGGGGCTAAAACATAAAAAATAAAAACATAGAATAAGCTGGTTGCATAAGTGTGCACACCCTTAAACTAATACTTGGTTGAAGTAAGTATTAAAATGACTCTGATTAACCCCAAATAAAGTTCAGACATTTACTCAGTTGCATCCTCCAGCAAAAGCCAGGGTTCACAGAGAGCTTACAAAGCATCAAAGGGATCTCATTGTTGAAAGGTATCAGTCAGGAGAAGGGTACAAAAACTTTTCCACACCATTAGATATACCATGGAGCACAGTGAAGACAGTCATCAAGAAGTGGAGAAAATATGGGACAACACTGACATTACCGAGAACTGGACGTCCCTCCAAAACTGATAAAAAGACAAGATGAAAACTGGTCAGGGAGGCTGCCGAGAGGCCGACAGCAACACTGAAGGAGCTGCAGGAATTTCTGGCAAGTACTGGCTGTGTACTACATGTGACAACAATCTCCCGTATTCTCCATATGTCTGGACTATGAGGTAGGGTCAAAGAAAAACATCCAGGCCTGGTTAAATTTTGCACACCCAAAAAAAAAAAATAAATAAACTCTCCCAAAAGCATGTGGGAAAATGTGTTATGGTCTGATGAAACCAAGGTTGATCTTTTTGGCCACAATTCCAAAAGGTATGTTTGACGCAAAAACAACACTGCACATCACCAAAAGAACACCAAACCCACGGTGAAGCATGGTGGTGGCAGCATCATGTTTTGGGGTTGTTTTTCTTCAGCTGGAACAGTGGCTTTAGTCAAGCTGGAGGGAATCATGAACAGTTCTAAATACCAGTCAGAAGGTTTTTGGCCCAAAACCTTCAGGTGTCTGCTAGAAAGCTGAAGATGAAGAGGAATTTCATCTTTCAGCATGACAATGACCCCAAAAAAGTTTTGGAACGGCCCAGTCAGAGCCCAGACCTAAATCCAATTGAAAATCTGTGGGGTGACCTGAAGAGGGCTGTGCACAAGAGACGCCCTCGCAATCTGACAGATCTGGAGCGCTTTTACAAGGAAGAGTGGGCAAATATTGCCAAGTCTAGATGTGGCAGGCTGATAGACTCCGACCCAAAAAGACTGAATGCTGTAATTAAATCAAAAGGTGCTTCAACAAAGTATTAGTTTAAGGGTGTGCACACTTACGCAACCAGCTTATTGTACGTTTTTATGTTTCCCCCCCTAACAGATTTGTTTGTTTTTCAATTGAATTGTACAGGTTATAGGTCACATTAAAGGTGGGAAAAGTTTTGAAATTATTTATCGTGGTCTCATTTTTTTACATCAGAAAAACCGATCATTTTAACGGGGTGTGTAGACTTTTTATATCCACTGTAGTGAGTAGAGAGTGATTTCGGTCACAGCGTATTTACTACGTCTCTTGTAATCCCTCTTGGAATTTGTATTTACCTGTATTGGGTCTTAGGCGTACATTATTATTATTATATTTTAAAGAAAATAATTGTAAGAAAGTCCTGTTAATATAAAACAAAATTATTCAAGTATGTGTTTCAGGAAGCTCTGGGATTTAAAAAATAAAATAAATAAAATCCTCTTATGGCTCCACAGATCTGGCTAAAGTGTCAAATATTGAATAGTCGGATTCAATTCATAATACCTTTAAGGACCATCTCTGAAACCAAATTCATATTCCATGTCTTGTTCCATATTTATTTCATCCTATCTGGAATAAGAAAACATTTACACTCATCTGTATAAAGTTTTTATTTGTTATATTTGTGATTCTATGTTTTAATTGCAACGTCACATTGGTATGTTTAATTTTCATATCCAGTATTTTCTTCCTTGGGCATCATCACTCACACCTAAGACCTAATATGGAAACCATAAAATGGACAAGTACAGCTGTTTTGAAACTTTTACTGCATTATATATATTTGTTGTTTTTACATATGAAATGTTTCAATGTCAATGATAAAAGACTTTGCACACAAGAACAGACAGGCTTCTAGTACAGGTGTACACACCG
Organism: Neoarius graeffei; assembly: GCF_027579695.1. Classification (NCBI taxonomy): domain Eukaryota; kingdom Metazoa; phylum Chordata; class Actinopteri; order Siluriformes; family Ariidae; genus Neoarius; species Neoarius graeffei. The sequence continues at coordinate 99,183,791 of NC_083569.1, forward strand.
ATATGACAATGATCAATGTATCAGTAGTTGCTTAAAATCTTCATTCATTTGGCTCTGAAGTAGTTACATTAGGCTGAACAAGTCATTATATATTTCACATACATGTGTGTGTTACGAATTACTTATAAAGCATAAGCAATTCTCTATATGTTGATTAGTATTGCAGATTTCAAGGCCTGAAGAAGCTCTTACACAGTGTCTTGCAAAAGTATTTATCCCCCTTGGTATTTGTCCTGTTTTGTTGTGTTACAAGCTAGACTTAAAATAGATTTTTGGCGGGTTAGGACCGTTTGATTTACACAACATGCCTACCACTTTAAACATGAATTAAAAAAAATTTATTGTGACAAACAAGAATCAAGATTTAAAAAAAAACAGAAATCTGGAGTGTGCAGAGGTATTCACCCCCTCCAAAGTCAATATTAGCTTAGCACATCTAGCCACTGGGATTTTTGCCCATTCCTCAAGGCAAAACTGTTCCAACTCCTTCAAGTTAGATGGGTTGCGTTGGTGTACAGCAATCTTCAAGTTATGCCACAGATTCTCAATTGGACTGAGGTCTGGGCTTTGACTAGGCCATTCCAAAACATTTAAATGTTTCCCTTTAAACCACTCCAGTGTAGCATTAGCAGTATGTTTAGGGTCATTGTCCTGCTGGAACCTGAACCTTTGTCCTAGTCTCAAACCTCTGGCCAACTCAAACAGGTTTTCCTCCAGAATTGTCCTGTATTTAGTGCCATCCCACTTTCCTTCAGTTCTGACCAGCTTTCCTGTAACTGCAGATGAAAAATATCCCCACACATTATGCTGCTACCACCATGCTTCACTGTAGGAATGGTGTTCTCAGGGTGATGGGTTTGCGCCACACATGGCTTTACCCCCTCATGGCCAGAAAGTTCAATTTTAGTCGCATTTGACCTTCTTCCATGTGTTTGGGGAGTCTGCCACATGCTGTTGGGCAAACTCCAAATGTGTTTTCTTAAGCAATGGCTTTTTTCTGGCCGCTCTTCCATAAAGCCCCACTCTGTGGAGTGTATGGCTTAAAGTGGTCCTATGGACAGATCCTCCCATCTATGCTGTGGATCTTTGCAGCTCCTTCAGTGTTATCTTTGGTGTCTTTGTTGCAGCTCTGATTAATGCCCTCCTTACCCGGTCTGTGAGTTTTGGTGGACGGCCTTCTCTTGTCAGGTTTGTAGTGGTGCCATATTCTTTCCATTTTGCTATAATGGATTTAATGGAGCTCCCTGGGATATTCAAAGTTTGGGATATTTATCATCACCCAACTCTGATCTATACTTCTCCACAACTTTGTCTCTGACCTGTTTGGAGGCTCCTTGGTTTTCATGTTGCTTGCTTAGTTGTGTTGCAGAGTCAGGGTCCTTCCAGAACAGGTTGATTTATACAGACATCATGTGACACTTTGATTGCACACAGGTGGATCATAATCAACTAATTATGTGACTTATGAAGTGAATTGGTTGGACCAGCTCTTATTTAGGGGTTTCATATGAAAGGGGGTGAATACCTATGCACACTCCAGATTTCTGTTTTTTCATCTTAATTATTGTTTGTGTCACAATAAAAAAAAAACAATTTGCACCTTTAAAGTGGTAGGCATGTTGTGTAAATCAAATGGTGCTAACCCTCCAAAAATCCATTTTAATTCCAGCTTGTAATGCGACAAAACAGGATGAACACCAAGGGGGATGAATACTTTTGCAAGACACTGTACAATGATTTGTGGTGATGTGTGAAAATTAATAACAGAACTCTGTATAAAATGCTACTTAGCATGATCAAGATAGTAAATAGTGGAGGTCATACAAATGTAATGACTTGTTTCTCAGACTCACTCATTGGATGCAAACACTACTAAAGTTAATAAAATTTCTAATTGATCTGCTCAGAAAAGTGGCCAGTGGATGAATTGAATTGAATCTCTACATAAACTCCTTAAGAACACTTGATTCATGCAGCACTGTACTGGAGGTATTCAGTGTGAGAACTTCAGTCAGTTGTATGTATTCTCTCTCTCTCTCTCTCTCTCTCTCTCTCTGGGATATTTGTCTTGAAATGCACCCTGTTTAAAAAGTAAGATTTGTACAGATGTCTGAATTAAGCCATATGTTACACCCCTGAAATAACCCAAGAAGCTGGGACATACAATTAGGCATGCTTGTTACATCAAGTGGTGGCATTCTTTCCAAAAAAAAAATAGGACACATTTACGCAGTAGAAGAAGACAACTGATATGTGCAGTGCATTTTACTACACCATACATAGAGGTACAGTGTGTCGCAGTGGTGCTGCTTAAACCATCCATCAGCCTTTCCGAGGATTTGCAAGCCACCTTCAGTCAACTACTATAATGGTGAAAACCTTCTTTCTAAACGGGTTAAAACCTAAAGCTCAAGTATGGTATTTATTTCTACGGGGATCCCATAACCAAAGTTTCAGGCTTTGGTAAACTTCTGGCTTCACAGCACCTCCATACAGATAGGTCGTGTTGTCCCTGCTACTATAGGCAATCCTATGTAGGTGTCATATGATGTGATGTTCAGTCATTGATGATGTCACTTCCTGGAAGCTTGATCTCAGATTCCTAACAGAGAACTCAAGAAGCATCTCTAAAAGTACTACATTTGTCCATGCAATTTTTACAAGTGCCCCTTCATCAGAGCAAGCTAGGATTCTCGGCCTCATCCAGCGTGTGTCTGAAGTCAACATTTGGACTTGAGGTCTCCTTAATATCAGAGCTGCTGTTTCCCAAATCCCATGGATAGAACTTGGCAGTGTCTGGGTTAGAACCAAAAAGCATTTCAGTGACACTTTGCTGAACAGAATCAGAGGAACGCGAGGCCACCATTTTGCTGAGCTCAGAGCAGAAGAAATCGATTTCAGCGAGGTCTTCCATTGCTGTGACGCTTACTGTGGAATTTTTGTCCTGTATGGTTATTTTCTCAACTTTGGGTGTAAAAGAGCCAATATCAGTCAAGGTACTGGAATCGGACTGGAAAAAAAAGTCTGTTGTCGAGTTACTGGATGAAAAGTTTTGGATATCAGGACTGATCAAGTTAGCATCAAGTGGTAGGAGGGGATCTGCTTGGTTTGGTGCAGAATCACAGTGTAGTTGAAGAGACTGATTCACTCCGGAGTCCCAGCTACTGGATCTGTTATCTTCATAAGATCTGGAATCATCTTGGATTGATCCAGGGACAAGGATGTCCATGTTGCAGTGAGTGTAATTGCTTCCTGTAAGATGGGGCATTGGACTGAAGGGGTCAAAACTGTCAAATTCGGATCCACTAAAGGAATCGGCAAGCACATCAGAAGAAGCAGTACATCCAACACCTGAATCTTTTGTTATTCCATCATTGGTCGCAGGGTTACAGATTTCAGGTTCAGAGTCAAATATTGTCGTATCATTGGACTCAGGACTGAAGGGATCAGGAACTTGTGTATCCAAATTGGTGGGATTGGGCATCTCTAGCTCTAGATGGTTAGTTACAGAGTCTGGGCCCAATTCTGTAGACCCTGGACATGAATCTGTAGGTACAGGACTGAAAGGATCCAGTCCACTAAATTCATGATATCCAGAATCTAGTCTTACGCTCTCAGTGTTTGGATTTTTGGCTTCAAATGTATTTACTGGGTTACCAATGACTAATGGATCCAGTAGGACCAAACTTTGGAGACTTGTCTCAGATGATTCCTTAATAACGCAAGTTTCAGATTCAGGAGGCTCAGGATTCCTTTCCGTGTTGTCACAGTGATCTATGCTACCAGTGTCAAAGCTGAATGGGTTGCGAGCACAAAGCTTGTAACCATCAGTCGCAAACATCCCAGGGTCACCAGAGACAGGGCTAATGAGGTACTGAACTACAGGCTCTGTATTACAGCTCTCTGAATTTGTATCCACAGTACAAGGTAGGTCAGTCTTTTCTGGATTTTCTGACTGGGGTTTAAATGCACTATTGCTTTCTAAATCAAATAAACTGCACTCAAAGGGGTCAAGGCCAGCACTTTGGTCTTTAGTTTCAAGAGAAATGGGGACTGCATGTGAATTTTTTGCCTCAGACTCAACTGGTTCATGAGTGACAGGGGGTTGTTCTGGTCTGACATCAGATTCTTCTTTGTCAAAGCTTTCCTCTGGATAATCTTCAAGACTACGCTGCGTCTGCATAGGGTTCTCATCCTCCGGAGTAGCATAGTCAAATTTGTCCGTGTCAACAGATTCAGGACTTGTGTGGTCACCCTCAGACTTCTTTCTCTCACTGGCTTCAGGAGAAACAGGACTAGCGTCAGAACTACCAGGGTCTAATCGGACTGTGAAGAAATATATATCTCCAAATTTGTGGTCGTCTGAGTCAGAAGGTTCTTCATTATGGCTTTCATCATTTGTATTACTGAAATGATCTTCTTTCAGATCAAGAGTGCAAGGGTCACACTTGACATCACTGATCTCTTGATTGGGAGGACTTGGATCACCAGGATCAATATGAGGGGACACATTTTCAGTGCCTTCAATTAATTCCATCTCAGTATTGTGATCAGACAATGGTTTCTCGTCTATGTTACTGCTAACAGGAAACAGCTCTGGATCATATGCTTCAGGACTGAGAGGAAAACTAGTGTATGAGCTTGTATCAATCCGTTGAAGTCCATACAGCGCTTGATTCCTTCTAACATAACTGGGTCCTGCCTCACCTTTTGGCTCATCCTCAGGATGATCTTCAGCTGTGCCAAAATCTCCATCAAAGGAACTGTCAACTGTGGAACTGGACTCAGATTCGTGAATATCATTATGTTCGCAAACAATAGGGTCAAAATGTCCTCCATCTTCAAAGTCTGGGCTTGCAGGAAGATCTGACTCATTTCTTATGGTGTTACTCAGTTCCATGTTGTCGAGATCTTGGGTCACTGTGATTTCGATTCCAACCTGAGGACAGATGTCTTCGTGCGACACATGTTTCTCAGTATCAGTGAGCTCGAGGACGTTTTGTTCAAACATCCCAGAGTCAATGGACTGACTGCAGTTAGAACTAACTGGAATATGGGCAACATTTGAGATATCGGCATTGTCCTCTTTAGTAGCAGATTCAGGACTCGAGGGAAGAGGGTTGGGTTCCTTAGCATTGCTTTCTTCACTGAAGGGAGAATCCTGAGGAAATGGGCCGTTTGCTACATCATTGAACAGGTTATCACAAGCAAAGGGGTCGCTGCCTTTGAACGGATCACCAGATAGGAATTCTGAGAGAAAACAACACCGTGTTAGGAACTGATTTGTGATTTTTTTAATGAAACGTACAATCCCTACTACTAAATTTACTCAAAATATCATACAGAAAATGCAGGAACTACGTAAAACTACACAAACTATGTTAACATTTTGCAGTATTTAAGAATATGTATAACATGCACACACAACACTGACCTGTCATATCCACTTTAGGAAAGCGTTCATCTCCAAACACATCATCTAGGAAGTAGATGGAATGGACTTTACTTATGCTGCATTTGCATATCATGTACCGTATACTGTAATCATTTTCCAGGGTTTCATTTATACAGGGATGTGATTTGGGGCTGGTGAAATTATCTGAAAATTTTAGCCGGGGGTCTGGGGGCCACAGGCCCCCAGCTGGTCCAGGGCAGCACCCTGGTGGGGGGACAAGGGGCGAAGCCCCCCGAAGCTCCTGGGTTTTGGGGTTTTCTGACTTAAAAATTGTACTAAAATGGCAAGCAAACACACAAGAAAAAACTTGTCATGATTAACAAATTCAAGCCAATTTAATGGTCAACATGCAACTCTGACACACACACACACTCTCGCTCACTCTCTCTCTCACTCGCGCGCGCACACACTCTCGCTCACGCTCTATCTCTCTCACACTCGCTTTGCATCTTTATGCTCGATCACGGAGGCTGCCATCTTTCAACTCTGTTTGAAGCGAGCTTACGTACAGCTATCTAACAAGCACGTTCATTGGTTGTTACAGAGCGATGGGCCAATCACGTACCTCGTTTCATCTCAATGACGGAATTGCGTAAATGACGTAATTACGTCAATGAGATGAAACGAGGTACATGATTGGCCCATCGCTCTGTAATAAACAATGAATGCGCTCGCTTCAAACAAAGAGTTGAAAGATGGCAGCCGCCGTGATCGAGGCGTAAAGATGCAAATCCGAGGCTGCCATCTTTCAAACAAAGTCGGAACGAATAGGATACGAATGTGGATTTGAGGGAAAAATCGGAAGCATTTTTTTTTCAAGTTTTGAGGTGAAAAAAGCGGAATTCCGCGAATTCGCGGAAAAATCACATCCCTGTTTATAACAATTTTCTCGAATGCAAGCTGTTGCTCATAGGAGGTCATCTCAATTGAGGAGGTCATCTTAAACATTTAGGTCAACAATGCAACCTTTGATTCACTGATTAAAACACAGAGACAGTCTCATCCATACTCGTTCCTCAACCAATTCTCACTGGATTATGAATAAAATGTATTGTTTGTATATGTTATTTTAATTTTAAATTGCTTTAAATGCACAAACACACCAAATAAGTGAGCAGAATATGACCAAAGTTCAGATTTCAGTGATTCAATGAGTAAAGCAATTTGACCCCTAACAATCCTAAATGTGGTCAGAACTCCAAGAATTTTGTTTAGATCAGGTCTCTTTTATAAAATAAACTGCAAATTGGATGTTCCTCATGAACTAAAGCAAAAAAAAAAAAATTATAATAATAATCTGATCAAAAATTTCTGAAGGGTTCCTCAAGAGTTATTTGAAAGGTTAAAGGTCATAGGCAATGGTCGGAGGTGAAATGTAGAATATTAACTTTATTGTCTAGAACAGTGGTTCTCAAACTTTTTATACTCTGTACCACCTGAGAAAATATTGAGCTCTCTGAGTACCACCATGATGACCAACATTATAATATAGCAGCATAGGCCTTCCCTATTAGCTTCAGCCACACATGAGAGATGTTTATTCCTTATTATGGTTATTTATTGATAGCTGTTAACACCTAATCAGACTTTTACAACTCTGTCCAACAATTCTCACATACTCCTACATACACAGCGCAATACACACTCAAATTGCAACTGAATGAAAATGGCACAGAGCCATACAGTACATATTCGACCTCTACAAAATTATGCTCCTAATCTGGCCCACAAATAACACAAACATCAAGTCTTTTTTTCTCAGCAGAAGATATGTGAAACCAAACATCTCAGCACAAAAAAAGGGAAAAAAAAGAATCCTGAAGACTTGCCACAAAAATGTAAAAGCCAGACATAATTTTTCACATTCTCACACGTAGCTACACATTTCTTTTGAAACGTTGTATTTATTATGCACTGTATGTTTCAGGGTTTTTTTTTTTTTAGCTGAAAATGTTAATGCGAAAATATGACTTTCCCCCGCGTACCACCAGAGAGCGCTCGCGTACCACCGGTGGTACGCGTACCACAGTTTGAGAACCACTGGTCTAGAAGAACGACCCAAAAAGCGAACTCAATTTTCCTAGTGTCTAATTTGCACCCTAAAATTGAATAAAACGGTTAAAATATACTGTTCTGACCAATTTCCGAAGGTTTGTTTACATCTCACTTATGCGCACTTTTACTGCCAGGGGACCGTCGTCGTGACGTCATTTAAGCCAAACAGACTGGGAGCAGCTCTGCGTTTACCTGCAAACCGAGCACACGTGTACAGACTTTGGTCGTGAGAGGTTGTGTCAAATGTCTGAAAGCAATAGCGATTTTGAAGTAGGAACTCTCCAAATTAAATATCGAGAGGTGAAACCATACATGTATGAACCTATGGCCGTTGTGAAGCAATCGGTGAATGTGACTCACTGGTTTGACCGTGCAGCCTCAGTATCGGACAGCGACTCGGCCGACTCTGATCGCGGTGACCCCAGACCTCAAAAAGACTCGCGCCCAAACGATTCATCCTGGTAGTTATGATAAATTCCTACTTTCGTCGTAATACTAAATAAGAGCCCTTTTGAAGAAGAATTAAACCGCCCTCCCTAGTGGATATAGGGAACGATTACTTGACAGTGCGCCGGTAGGCCACATTAGCCTGCCATCCGTGGCATTATACTATTTATAGCCGACTCTAAGCGAAGAAATATCCCTTTGTCTCATTTCCACAATGATTGTATAGGATCCCTCAGGATTCTTGACTTGTCAATTGCAAGCAAAGGTAAAAATGTTTACCTCCAATCTTCTCCTTTTTGCTTGAGCGTTGCTGCTCCGTTTCTTCTTTGACTGCTTGATTTTGTTTCATGTGCACAATCCACTCTCTCCGTCTCTTCTCCTCTTCCGGAAAAAGACAACCCTTTGGCTTCACGCACACAGTCCACTCTCTCCGCCTCGTCTCCTCTTCTGGAAAAAAACAACCCTCTGGCTTCACGCGCACAATCCACTCTCTCCGCCTCGTCTCCTCTTCTGGAAAAAAACAACCCTCTGGCTTCACGCACACAATCCACTCTCTCCACCTCTTCTCCTCTTCTGGAAAAAACAACCCTCTGGCTTCACGTGCACAATCCACTCTCTCCGCCTCTTCTCCTCTTTCGGAAAAAGCCAACCCACTCGTTCCGCCTCTTCTCCTTTTTCGGGAAAAAGCCAACCTTCTCGCTCCGCCTCTTCTCCTCTTTGGAAAAAGCCAACCCACTCGCTCCGCCTCTTCTCCTTTTTCGGAAAAAGCCAACCCACTCGCTCTGCCTCTTCTCCTCTTCCAGAAAAAGTCAATCCACTTTCTCTGCCTCTTCTCCTCTCTTGGAAAAAGGTAAAAACTTCTTCCTGAACCGGTCCCGTTGTTACAGTTCACTGCACAACAATAAGGCATGGTTTTTCTATGGAAATTCCTGCACGCACGTCTGCACTCAAGTCGAACGGCAATGTAAGTAAATGGAAGTGGACTCAACTCAAGCGGTTTGTTTATCTTAAATGACGTCACGCGCCAAGTGGTCACGAAAATAGCCGAACAGAAATTTGCCACGATCAGTGCTAACTTATTTTAATTATTACTTATTAACAATACTTCTTGGGACCAGAAGAAAATTACAGAGGGTTTTTAACATATAAAGTTTCAAATGTGCATAAAGTTAAAACCGTTGCCTATGAGCTTTAAGGGTTCTCTCTTTTTAATAAGCTTCTAGTTCTGACAGAGAAACTCTCTACTGTAGAGTTAAAGGTTTCTACAGAAGTACAACCTGAACAGCCCTTTAGAGTATTAGATTTTTTATTTCCAGAATCTCACTAATAGGTTGTATTCAGTCATGTGACTTTTGTTTGCAAGTTTACTTCCGGTGAATGAAGTGGTGGTCAAGCAAACTGATTTGGCAGCCATTTTGTAAAGAACTAGTGAAACCATCTCTGACTACTTTCGCAGTTTAGAGGCCAATGCACAGTCAAGATACAGTCAGAAAGTTGCTCTTTGCGACGGGATAGATCCTTACACCTTCACAAAAAAGGATTTTTCCTACGAGTTGGAAAATTATTCATCCGTTGAGTTCCCCAACAACTCAAACTACCTGGTGCTGCAGTACAGACATCATTCTACACGGACAAACAGATGAAAACCTGGAAGACCATGGAGGCGTACAACTTTTTATACATGGCTGGGTTAAAGATCTGCGGATCAGGACGCTATAAGATAAATCCTGTATTGTTTATGCCCGGGAAAGGAGGAATTTCTGGGCTTTTTGTACACGTCTTTGCAATGGTTGCTAGGATGCTACAAGTTTTAGTATCAGGTGTAAGCAAACCACAGCCGCTCGATTCTCAATCCTTCCTGCTCTTCTCTTCTGGGTAAATCATTCACAAAGATGCACAGAAACCCCTTTAAAGACCTGGGGATTAGTGAAACAGGATGGAGAAGTCATCACGGCTCACTCAGTGCGTTTACATGCACATCCAAATCGAGCTACTGTCGGTAATCGAGCTAAGGGTCCCAGCAGGGGTGCCAGAGAAATCCAATCCTACATGCACACAAGGAAATCGAGCTATTGTGTGAGGTACATTGAGCACCCGAGCCACAGGTGGCGCTACACGCCCCATCGTGTTGGTACACTTCTGGTTGTCGTCATGAAGAAGAGCTATTCAAGAGTATAAACAAAGTTATCAGTTCCGTGTTCACAAGAAGAACGACGACGAGGACAGCAACATCGAGAGAGAGAAGATGGTCGCTACTACTACTGCTCGCTACTACTACTGTTGTCATGCCGACTGAGGCTGTTGTGTTTCCCGCTTGTGATCTCGTCACTCCCGGAAGGGGCAGTGCTGAAGTAAGTAGCTCGACTACGTAGCTCGATAGGGTTACATGCACTAAGTAGCTTGGCTACAATCGCATAATCTAGGTCGCGTAGCTCGATTACGAGAAATCCAGTTCGGTTCGATTTCAGCTGAGCTAAGGTGTTTCCATGGCATTTAGAACTTCGATTTCAGTCGAGCTACGGCAGAAATTCGATTTTCTCTATGTGCATGTAAACGCACTGACTGGCCGGGGAAGCAGTTCCGTGCTGTTAACTCGGGAGCTCTGCTTTTGTGTTTACGTGGATCGTCTTGATTGTCTTATCTCTCTAGTTCAGTGTAGCAGCCCAATCTACATCATCATCGTCGTTCTTATAAAGATTGCTAGGACATCCTGATAAAGTGAAAACATCCATGTTAGTTTACAACATGGCAACCACGATCAAACAGTCAACAAAAACATATCTGAGGACTTGAGTGTCTCCTGAACTTCAAAACGTCACGAAATAACAGGAAATGGTGAGAAAAGTCAGTCATTTCCGAATCCAAACAAAAGAAATCAGAGGCATTTATGAACCTTTCATGAAGTGATCAGTGCAAACTGGAGCGTTCTTCGATTCGGCTCCCTTCCATCACAGCGAAAGGTTCAAGAGCCACCTTTCTCGTCGTCTTTTGGTAAAATCCTTTGCTCTTTCACCCTTTTTTATCACTTCACGGGAAACCCAGAAGAAACTTTTATCAGTTTCACGTTTGTTCGATTCGAACAGTGATTCAAAACAACACAAGCGTAGGGCATTTTAACGACTATCAAGACGCCCCAGCGACAGTAACACTTTGCGAACAGTGAGCTTTGGCTGACCACCACTTCATGTCTTGCATATCTAATGAGGCGGATGTGATGTCAGATGCAAGCAACCTATACACTGATCCAAGACAATTTATACACTTTTTGTATCTTTATGGTGACAGAAAAACCGGTTCCTAATTTATGCGTTTTTAAACTCTATGTTTTCCAGGAAGCCTTGAAACGCTGATTTTTATTCACAGTAGATAGCATCAGATAACTGTCCCACTTACAATCAATGAAAGGGTCTGGGTGGAAGAAGTCAAACTCCTTGCTAGGAGTCTGATTAACCGGTTTGGACATGAGGGATTGGACGATTTCAAAATCCTCTTCTTCTAGATCAGCAGAGCCAGTGTGCTTTAGAGGGAAAAGAACCAAGTCTCAGTGATAAAAGTATATTAGTGTGAAGCAGTGAATTTCACAAACACCATGTGATGATTGTTACTTTTTTTTTTTGTTTTAAGAGTAGGACTAATCCCAGAAGGTAACAAATTAAAGTTCAGTCAAAATCCAAATGTCATTATTCCTCTGAAATGGGGTTCGGGTTTAAACAAGTAATTTTGGCCTGTTGCTAAAAACCATCCTTTTATGAATGGAACAGAAATATATCTGTGTGATCCTAAGTAGAGCCCTGCACTCCCGCGGGAGTCCCGTGGGACTCGCGGGACCCGCCGCAAAGCAGTGCGGCGCGGGACAAATTTTGAAAGCTCATTGCGGGCGCGGGCGGGACCGGAAGTGCACATATGCGTGCGGGAGTGGGAGTGCACATATGCGGCGCGGGTGGGAGCGGTGATAAGCTGCAGTCCCGCTAACTAAAAACGTGCTTGAAATAAAATTTATAAATTATTAATTTATGTCTATCATATATAATTTGTGCTGGATATTTTATTTGGCATTAATAAAAACATTTTAAGATGCCTAAACTTGCAGAGAAAGTCAGATTACCAGATTGAGTGAGAAATGGCATCTTAAACTTGCCATTGATCACTCTAAGGGGAAATTCTTTGATCACTCTAATGACTCGCAGTTCACACCCAGCTAGCAAGAGAACCATGAGTGAATTGATTTACTTGTTGCGTTAGTCTACAACTTTAATCAGAGAGACATGTTACACAGTGGTGGTAGGCCTGACTCAATGCTATCCCAGAAATCCTTCCTGTAATATGCAAATTTGGCTGTCCAATCAGAGGTGGCCAAATTTGCATATTATAGGAAGGATTTCTGGGATAGCATTGAGTCAAGCCTACCACCACTGTGTAACATGTCTCTCTGATTAAAGTTGTAGACTAACGCAAGCAGGAAATCAATTCACTTCTTTTACTAGCTCTGCTTTGCAATAAAAAAAAAAACATTGGTACAAAGCAAGCCCATTCACTTTTTTATGCTGATCAGAGAATTACAATGGTTTCTCATGTGATAAAAATGTGCGATTTGCGATTAAATATTTTAATCGTTAGACAGCACTATTATTATTAGAGATACTACATGCTGAATTCAGAAACAAGGTAAACAATAACAAACATGAGCTGTAGATATTTATGCTGAAATCCACTCAAAGTAGGGGGCAGGGCACCATCACGCTGTGTCAAGACAAGAACTTTCCTGAGAAATAACGCGAACGTCTGCATCATGCAGGATTTGCGGGCGGGAGCGGGACAAAATATGGCAGGCGCGGGCGGGAGCGGGACTGAAAATCATAATTCTTTGCGGGCGCAGGCGGGAGTGGGACTGCACAATGCGGGCGCGGGCGGGAGCGGGACTGAAAAATCCGACCCGCGCAGACCTCTAATCCTAAGAGTTGGGTAGCACTCCATGCTTAATACTAATGAAAAAAAAATACTGCAAAAATACAGAAAAAAAATCTAATAATTTATACTGTAGATATGTACACTCACTGGCCACTTTATTAGGAACACCCATACAATGATCCAATCAGCCAGTCATGTGGCAACAACACAGTGCATACAGTGGTGCTTCGAAGTTTGTGAACCCTTTCGAATTTTCTATATTTCTGCATAAATATGACCTAAAACATCAGATTTTCACACAAGTCCTAAAAGTAGATAAAGAGAACCCAGTTAAACAAATGAGACAAAAACTATTATACTTGGTCATTTATTTATTGAGGAAAATGATCCAATATTACATATGTGAGTGGCAAAAGTATATGAACCTCTAGGATTAGCAGTTAATTTGAAGGTGAAATTAGAGTCAGGTGTTTTCAATCAATGGGATGACAATCAGGTGTGAGTGGGCACCCTGTTTTATTTAAAGAACAGGGATCTATCAAAGTCTGATCCTCACAACACATGTTTGTGGAAGTGTATCATGGCACAAACAAAGGAGATTTCTGAGGACCTCAGAAAAAGTGTTGCTGATGCTCATCAGGCTGGAAAAGGCTACAAAACCATCTCTAAAGAGTTTGGACTCCACCAATCCACAGTCAGACAGATTGTGTACAAATGGAGGAAATTCAAGACCATTGTTACCCTCCCCAGGAGTGGTCGACCAACAAAGATCACTCCAAGAGCAAGGTGTGTAATAGTGGGTGAGGTCACAAAGGACCCCAGGGTAACATCTAAGCAACTGAAGGACTCGCTCACATTGGCTAATGTTCATGAGTCCACCATCAGGAGAACACTGAACAACAATGGTGTGCATGGCAGGGTTGCAAGGAGAAAGCCACTATTCTCCAAAAAGAACATTGCTGCTCATCTGCAGTTTGCTCAAGATCATGTGGACAAGCCAGAAGGCTATTGGAAAAATGTTCAGTGGATGGATGAGACCAAAATAGAACTTTTTGGTTTCAATGAGAAGCGTTATGTTTGGAGAAAGGAAAACACTGCATTCCAGCATAAGAACCTTATCCCATCTGTGAAACATGGTGGTGGTAGTATCATGGTTTGGGCCTGTTTTGCTGCATCTGGGCCAGGACGGTTTGCCATCATTGACGGAACAATGAATTCTGAATTATACCAGCGAATTCTAAAGGAAAATGTCAGGACATCTGTCCATGAACTGAATCTCAAGAGAAGGTGGGTCATGCAGCAAGACAACGACCCTAAACACACAAGTCGTTCTACCAAAGAATGGTTAAAGAAGAATAAAGTTAAATGTTTTGGAATGGCCAAGTCAAAGTCCTGACCTTAATCCAATCGAAATGTTGTGGAAGGACCTGAAGCAAGCAGTTCATGTGAGGAAACCCACCAACATCCCAGAGTTGAAGCTGTTCTGTACGGAGTAACGGGCTAAAATTCCTCCAAGCCGGTGTGCAGGACTGATCAACAGTTACCAGAAATGTTTAGTTGCAGTTATTGCTGCACAAGGGGGTCACACCAGATACTGAAAGCAAAGGTTCACATACTTTTGCCACTCGCAGATATGTAATATTGGATCATTTTCCTCAATAAATAAATGACCAAGTATAATAGTTTTTTTCTCATTTGTTTAACTGGGTTCTCTTTATCTACTTTTAGTACTTGCGTGAAAATCTGATGATGTTTTAGGTCATATTTATGCAGAAATATAGAAAATTCTAAAGGATCCACAAACTTTCAAGCACCACTGTATAAACATCCAGATCTGCTATTGTAGCCAATCCACCCCAACATTTAACAAGGTTCGTGTTCTGAGATGCTATTCTGCTCAACACATGTATAAAGAGTGATTATTTGAGTTAATGTTGATTTCCTGCCAGTTCAAACCAGTCTGACCATTCTTCTCTGACCTCTCTCATCAACAAGGTGTTTCTGGCCCATTGCTGATGCTTACTGCTTTTGTTTTTCACACCATTCTGTTTCGCCTCTATAGACTCCCAGGAGATCAGCAGTTTTTGAAATACCCACGAGCAAAGTCACTACGATCACACAACACCACTCCCCACCACCACATTCTGATGTTTGATGTAAACATTAACTGAACCTCTCGACTTGTGTCTATGTGATTTTATGCACTGTGCTGCTGCCTCACGACTGGCTGATCAGATAACTGCAAGAATGAATGCCTGTATATCTGTTACAGTTAATGGTTGATGTAAATTTCGGCCCTAAATATTCGGCCATGACTCTCAAAGCATATCCAAGAAACATTAAACATAGATGCAAAACTGATGCAGCATTACAGACATCTGCTTCCTGATAAATAATAAATATCTTTATAGGTTTTTACTGCGTGTGCCCTTTACCTGTGAAGTTATGGATCTGGGTGACGCATCCTCTTCTTTAAACTCCGTCAAAGTGATCTCCGTGAACGACGACGAACCACTGCTCTTCTGTGGAATTAAAATAATCACAAAATAAGGGGCCAGAACACACAAAGAGAAGTGTATACAGCATAGAGCAGATACAGAACCCGTACACACAAAGCAAAATACAAATGATTACTAACTATTAAATCAGTGCTAGTCCTTCTGCTAACATTAACAACCTAGTTAAAGAGTTGAAAGGATACTGAAGCTAACATTTTCTTAATTAGCAAATAATCTTTACAATATGTTCGAACTCTTATCATGAACATTCTGAAGAGGTTTCCAACTAGCTAGCAACTGATTGAAAGATGTGTTTATTTAGATTAGCTTGTTAGACAATTTAGCTAGCTAGTTAAACAGTTTGGGGGGAAAAAAGGAAGCTAGATAAGCTAATCTTACATTTTCTTCGCTAGATAAGTTTACAATATGCTAGAAATGTATCATGAACATTCTGAAGCGGTTTCAAAACGTTAGACAGGGAACTAGCTAGCTACTGATTGAGAGATGCGTTTATTTACATTAGCTTGTTAGTCAGACAATTAGCTAGTTAAACGGTTGAAACAAAGGAAGCTGGATAAGCTAAGCTTGCATTTTCTTAGCGAGCTAATAAGTTTACAATATGCGAGAACATTCTGAAGTCGGAATTAGCTAGCTACTGATTGAGCGATGTGTTTGTTAGATTAGCTTTTTAGTCAGACAATTTAGCTAGCTAGTTAAACAATCAAAAAGAAAATGGAAGCTAGATAAGTTAATCTTGCATTTTCTTAGCGAGATAATGAGCTTTACAATATGCTAGAACATTCCGAAATTGTTTTCGAACATTAAATAGGGAACTAGCTAGCTACTGATTGAGAGAACCACTTCGGAACCTTCCGAAGTGGTTTTCAAACATTAGACAGGGAACTATCGAACTAGTAACTAAAACATGTTTCTTTACATTAGTTTGTTAGTCAGACAATTTAGCTAGCTAGTTAAACAACTGAAAAAAAAACAGAAGTTAGGATAAGTTAATCTTGAATTTTCTTTGCTAGCTAATAAGTTTACAATATGTTGGAACTTTTATCATCAACATTCTGAAGTGGTTTCCAAACATTAGACAGGGGACTAGCTGGCTACCGATTGAAAGACGTGTTTATTTGAATTAGCTTGTTGGTCAGACAATTTAGCTAGCTAGTTAAACAATCGAAAAGAAAATGGAAGCAAGATAATAAGCTTTACAATATGCTAGAACATTCTGAAGTGGGGGGCGGCACAGCAAGAAGGTCCGGGTTCGAGCCCCGTGGCTGGCGAGGGCCTTTCTGTGCGGAGTTTGTATGTTCTCCCCGTGTCCGCGTGGGTTTCCTCCGGGTGCTCCGGTTTCCCCCACAGTCCAAAGACATGCAGGTTAGGTTAACTGGTGACTCTAAATTGACCGTAGGTGTGAATGTAAGTGTGAATGGTTGTTTGTGTCTATGTGTCAGCCCTGTGATGACCTGGCGACTTGTCCAGGGTGTACCCCGCCTTTCGCCCGTAGTCAGCTGGGATAGGCTCCAGCTTGCCTGCGACCCTGTAGAACAGGATAAAGTGGCTAGAGATAATGAGATGAGATTCTGAAGTGGTTTTCAAACAGACAGGGAACTCGCTAGCTACTGAATGAGAGACGTGTGTATTTACATTAGCTTGTTAGTCAGACAATTTAGCTACGGTAGCTAGTTAAACAACTGAAAAGAAAATGGACGCTAGATAAGCTAATCTTGCATTTTCTTCGCTAGATAATAAGCTTTACAATATGCTAGAATGTTCTGAAATTGTTTTCCAACATTAGACAGGGAACTAGCTAGCTACTGAATGAGAGACGTGTATTTACATTAGCTTGTTAGTCAGACAATTTAGCTAGCTAGTTAAACATTTGAAAAGAAAATGGATGCTAGATAAGCTAATCTTGCATTTTCTTCGCTAGATAATAAGCTTTACAATATGCTAGAATGTTCTGAAATTGTTTTCCAACATTAGACAGGGAACTAGTTAGCTACTGAATGAGAGACGTGTGTATTTACATTAGCTTGTTAGTCAGACAATTTAGCTACGGTAGCTAGTTAAACAACTGAAAAGAAAACGGACGCTAGATAAGCTAATCTTGCATTTTCTTCGCTAGATAATAAGCTTTACAATATGCTAGAATGTTCTGAAATTGTTTTCCAACATTAGACAGGGAACTAGCTAGCTACTGAATGAGAGACGTGTATTTACATTAGCTTGTTAGTCAGACAATTTAGCTAGCTAGTTAAACATTTGAAAAGAAAATGGACGCTAGATAAGCTAATCTTGCATTTTCTTCGCTAGATAATAAGCTTTACAATATGCTAGAATGTTCTGAAATTGTTTTCCAACATTAGACAGGGAACTAGTTAGCTACTGAATGAGAGACGTGTGTATTTACATTAGCTTGTTAGTCAGACAATTTAGCTACGGTAGCTAGTTAAACAACTGAAAAGAAAATGGCCGCTAGATAAGCTAATCTTGCATTTTCTTAGCTAGCTAATAAGCTTTACAATATGCTAGAACGTTCTGAAATTGTTTTCGAACATTAGACAGGGAACTAGCTAGCTACTGATTGAGAGACGTGTGTATTTACATTAGCTTGTTAGTCAGACAATTTAGCTAGCTAGTTAAACATTTGAAAAGAAAATGGACGCTAGATAAGTTAATCTTACATTTTCTTCGCTAGATAATAAGCTTTACAATATGCTAGAACATTTATCTTGAACATTCTGAAGTGGTCTTTGAACATTAGACAGGGAACTAGCTAGCTACTGAATGAGAGACGTGTGTATTTACATTAGCTTGTTAGTCAGACAATTTAGCTAGCTAGTTAAACATTTGAAAAGAAAATGGATGCTAGATAAGCTAATCTTGCATTTTCTTAGCTAGCTAATAAGCTTTACAATATGCTAGAACGTTCTGAAATTGTTTTCGAACATTAGACAGGGAACTAGCTAGCTACTGAATGAGAGACGTGTGTATTTACATTAGCTTGTTAGTCAGACAATTTAGCTAGCTAGTTAAACAATTGAAAAGAAAATGGACACCTGATAAGCTAATCTTGCATTTTCGTCACTAGATAATAAGCTTTACAACATGCTAGAACATTCTGAAATGGTTTTCAAATATGAGCCAGGAAATTAGCTAGCTACTGATTGAGCTGTGTTTATTTACAGTAACACAGCTCCAATTCCTGTGGTAAAAGATGTACCTATATACTATATAGGTGCATTTCTACTGCAGGACCCAGAGCAGATTTTAGTTCCTGAGCAAAAAAAAAAAAAAAAACATACAGGCTTGTTGTAGAAAAAAAAAAAGTCTTGGCCGGACACCATTTGTGTTGATATAAAGAAAGCAGTTAACGTGACATGTACACTGTAACCACAACAACGCTTGGAATTGTGCTAGCTAGTATCGGCTAACTAAATATCTTCGCTTGCTCTCTAGATTAGCCTTTTTATTATTTCGTGATGATGTTGTTTGCCTTTGCAGTCATTGAATCAAGAGAATTTGCAAATGTAATGTGCGCTATTGGTTGAGAAAAGAAAAAAATAAACACCTACAAAAATACACTACGGAACTTTATAGTTCTCATTCAGGAAAGGTTCCCTTTAATTCTTTAGTTCCTCTGGAACCTCAGAGGAAACATAGCGAGGTTGGGACAAAATTTTGCTTATGGTCCTGGAACGGTTAGGACTAGCACTGATAATAACTTCATACAATAAGCCACTTTGGTTAATTTGATATAACGTGTGTTAGACCAAGTTCTCAGCAGAGCGCTGCAGTTTCTCAGGTCCATTTTCATGTTCCTGCTCAGAAGCCTTGTTCTCCACGCTGCGATGTCCGAGTTCTTTTTCTTCCTCGTAGACACAGCCACAGTGCTCTTCGGTATCCTCAGGTTCCTCTCTGGAACTGTGGTCTACAGCCATGCTGAAGCTTTCTTTCACCTGTTGGGACGTGATCTCAGGAGCACAGGCCTCGATGGCAATCATCTCAGTAATCAGTTCACCTAGTCTCTGTTTAGCCTAGGAGATAAATAAAATTAAACACACACACAATGTGTTTACCCTGAAATCCAGATTACAATTCGGTCATGACGTAACAAAATTATCAGGGTCTCCGCAGATCCTTAAAAAGTCTTATTTTTAATATGTGTTTTTTAAGGTCTTAAAAAGCATTATATTTCGCTATTTTTTGAGCTATGGTATTAAATTTCACATGGGAGGTATTAAATTTCATCCGGGTAGCCTACGGTAAATGAAAAAAAAAAAACATATGTCTGGATTTTTTTTCCACGCTAACGTTATTTATTCAACCAGCGTCGTTTGTTATCAAGATGCTGAACAAGTAGCACAAGAGCCGTTGTGTGTCTAGCACTAGTTCTAATAGTGCAGGAACCACGCCACAGGGGGCAGTGTGTTCTTTTATCCATGTAGTAGAACCATTGAGAGTAGAGCAGACGAGGAAGAAGTGGTTGAACTTGAACATGAGCGGAGATGGGGAAGTGTAAGTTTAGTAACAAGTGGCTTGAGGAGCCAAAATACAAAAGTTGGCTAACAACAGCAACTTCAGAATATGAAGCGAGATGTAAGGTATGTCGGAAAGACATCAAGTTAACAACAATGGGCTGTAAAGCCCTTGACGCTCACTCGAAAGGGGAAAAGCATATGCGCTATGCTGCTAGTCGGGCAACAACAGTCCCCATGCCAATGTTCGCCTCTACGGTCACAAAAAGTGCAACGCCAGCTTTAGCGTCTCTCCGGGTCCCAGCACAAGTGCTTTCGCGGCATTCGCCCCAACCGCTACGCTGAAGGCAGAAATACTGTGGGTTCTGCAGAAGATGCACTTATTTATTTAAAAAAAATGCTTTGAACTTAACCTAGAGTGTGCTTTTTTTTTTTACTGTACGTATTTGTTCTGCGGTAGTGGTCTTATTTTTTATACTCAGTGGTCTTAAAATGGTCTTAAAAAGTATTATTTTTGCTGGTCAGAAATGTGCAGAGACCCTGAATTATGCAAATTAGCTCATAGCACATGAGACACAATGTCCATTCTTTTTTTTTTTCCTACTTGTACTACAGAAAAGGTGATTTTATATAGTTTGGTGTTTTAATTTCCTTGGTGTTTGCAGTTAGAAATTTTAGGCACATTCTCCTTATCATGAATTTCTCTTTCCGAGTCACTATCGCAGTTCATTGACGAAAAACAAAGAAGAAATAAAATTCAAGCATCAAACGTTTCTTGGCTGATCGACCCTTAACGTAGAAAATCAGTGTCTTCTGGTTGAATTATTCCTTTAATATTCTCACATCGATAAAAAGACTAAAAAACATGCCACTACGGCCTTTAATTAGAAAAGGCAAAGAAAGCCTCTGCGGTGAAGAAATGAAATGGACTGAAGAACACTGAATTTAAAAAAAATAAAAATAAATGGGAATCTATACACCACTTACCTGGGCTGCTCCTGTTCTTTAATTTACTTATTTACTTTTCTTCATAGATTATTTACTGATAATCGTTAGTACAAGTTCAAATAATTTACAGTTATAATGATTAATCATTTCCATGAATTCCTGTTTGGAAGTAAATAAAAAAATACAACCCCAAATCAGAAAACGTTAGGACAGTCTGGAAAATGCAAATAAAAAAAGAAAGCAGTGATTTCTAAATCGACTTTGACTTCTATTTCATTGTAGACAGAATGAACCCAAGATATTTCATGTTTTTTTTTTTTTCTGGTCAACTTTATTTCATTTGTTAATATACATCCATTACTGTGTTTCAGGCCTGTAACACATTCTACAAAAAGCTGGGTCGGGGGCAATTTAGGGCTACTAATGAGGTAAAACAATTAAATAATAATGTGATTTGAAACAGGTGATGTCAACAGGTGACTGTAATCATGATCTGGTACAAAATCAGTATCCAGGAAAGGCTGAGTCTATGAGGAGCAAAGATGGGCCGAGGATCTCCAGTTTGTCAACAAGTGCATGAAAAAAATTATTGAAATGTTTAAAAACAATGTTCCTCAAAGAAAGACAGAAAGGGATTTGGATATTTCACCCTCTATGGTGTATAATATCATTAAACGACTCAAGGAATCTGGAGGAATTTCAGTGCATAAAGGGAAAGGGCTCAAGCCTAATCTGAACACCCGTAATCTCTGATCCCTCAGATGGCACTGCATCAAGAACTGTCATTCATCTCTAGCTGATATAACCACATGGGCTCGGGATTACTTTGTCGACAGTACAGAATTACATCCACAAACACCAGTTAAAACTTTACTGTCCAAAAAGGAAGCCTTATATGAACTGTGTCCAGACTTCTCTGGGCTCGGAGGCATCTGGGATGAACCATCACACAGTGGAAATGTGTACTGTGTTCAGATTAATCAGTATTCCAGGTCTGTTTTGGAAGAAATAGACACCGTGTGCTCCAGATCGAAGACAAAAAGGACCATCCAGACTGTTACCAGGAACAAGTCCAAAAGCCAGGGTGTGTCATGGTATGGGGTTGTGTCAGTGCCCTTGGCAAAGGTACCGGTAACTTACACTTCGGTGATGGAGCATTAATACAGAAAAGTACACTGAGATTTTGGGTAGGGCTGTGTACCAGTACTGTGTACCGGTACTGTACCGTGAAAATTGATTCGGTACAGGTCCAAAATACCGGATCATGAAGTACCGGTACTGTACCGATATAAATTTACACCAAGTATCTGCTTATTTTGTGACTGAAGATGCGTAAATCCTACCACAAAGATGAAAATTTAGCACTGGAAAAGATGTAAAATGCCGCGCTGAAACTTGAAATCAGAGCCATCTTCGATTTGAGATCCTCTCGCCACAGTCTCACGAGACATTGCGAGAGCTTGGCTGATCCAGCGTTCTGATTGGTCAAAAAGACTCAAAAGCAGGTCAGCCATTTTTCCTTTGCTGGCATTGGTGGCCTTTGTTGCTTTGTGTAATTTTGCCGCGCAAGTTAAACGCCGCGGACTGCGCATAGTTTGTAGTACTCTAGTGTAGTCACTTCTCACTGTGAGACAACTTATGACTTTTTGTCCCAAGTTAACCAAGTGTGAGACTGAGAGGGTGACTGAGAAGTGAGGTAGGAAACCTAGTTATGTTCGGTTTTCTTTGAATAAAGATACTGACAAGTTGTCAACAGTTTATTAATGTTTCTGTCATTATTGAAGAAGTTCAGAACAACACGTTAATTTGTCAAATTGTTCAGGTACAGGTCCGGACCTGTACCTAAACCTCTGTACCGGTACCGGTACCTGATGTTATGTTTAGGTACGCAGCCCTAATTTTGGGGCAACATGTGCTGCCTTCAAGACGACATCTTTTCCAGGGAGGTTTCAACAAGACAATGCAAAACCACATTCTGCACACATTACAAAGGCAGGGCTGTGGAAGAAGAGGGTGTGTCCCCTCTGTCCCCAATAGAGAATGCGTGGAGAGTTTTGAAATGAAAAATATATCAATGGTGACCCCGTACTGTTACACACCTTAAGACCTGTTTGCAGGAAGAATGGATCAAAATAACACCTGAAACACTTCATCACTTGGTGTCTAAACATCTTTTAAGTGTTGCGAGAAGGAATTATAAAGTGGTAAATGCTTTACAGTTCCAGTACTTTTTTTTTAAAATGTGCTAACTTTGGAAAAACAAACAAACCCAAAGCCAATAAAATTCATGAAGTAAAGCATCAAATAATGTGCTGTTGTATTGTTCTGAGTGCAATACAAGTCAAAGATGTCAACATACCATCCAAACTTTTTCTAATTTGGGGTTGTAATTTTTTTTTTTTTTATAACTGATTCCTGCTTAACAACTTGTATAGAAACAACAATTTTGGTCATGTTCATTATTTTTCAGATTCTAGGATAAGAAACAACCACAGTGTCTGAAATGTATTCATTTTGAAGCTCCGCCCACTTCGCAATCACGTCATATCCAAGAAAAGCTCGTTTCCTCATGTCACTTACATGTCACTTTCCTTTATTACCCCTTTAAACCACACTTATAAGAGTGCAAACATGTTAAATCATATGGTATTTTCAAATCTGGGGTTTTTTTCTTTTAAGAAAAATATTTTTATTCTCTATTCAGATCTCACCTTCTATATGACCTGTATTCCTGAAATGTTCATTCCAGTCCCTTATTAAGAGGATATTACTAAGGAATTTTCTGGAAAATGTCGGATTAATATGAAAAACTGTGTACTGAGAATGTCATGACAATTAAATTTTATTGATTGAAGAATAAATAAAGGACGAAATTAAATAAACGTTCATTCCAACAGTAGACTAGATTATGGATTTATTATGCATGCAAATATATGCGATTAATCAAATCAATAAAAATACAAAGCACCAGAGGTGGACAAAGTACCCAACTTCATTACTTAAGTCAAAGTACAGATCCCACTGGTCAAATGTTACGCCAATACAAGTGAAAGTTCTCATCTCATTATCTCTAGCCGCTTCATCCTTCTACAGGGTCGCAGGCAAGCTGGAGCCTATCCCAGCTGACTACGGGCGAAAGGCGGGGTACACCCTGGACAAGTCGCCAGGTCATCACAGGGCTGACACATAGATACAGACAACCATTCACACTCACATTCACACCTACGGTCAATTTAGAGTCACCAGTTAACCTAACCTGCATGTCTTTGGACTGTGGGGGAAACCGGAGCACCCGGAGGAAACCCACGCGGACACGGGGAGAACATGCAAACTCCACACAGAAAGGCCCTCGCCGGCCACGGGGCTCGAACCCGGACCTTCTTGCTGTGAGGCGACAGCGCTAACCACTACACCACTGTGCCGCCTCAAGTGAAAGTTGTCCAGTCAAATTTTTACTTAAGTTAAAGTACTGAAGTACTCGCTTTTAAAAATACTTAAGTATTAAAAGTACATTTTCTGTCAACACATCATTGTATTATTGCCACAACGCTTACAAAACCTAACGCCTCTGAAGCAACCGACTGGATTATTTTGTGAATTCACAAAATGAACGCATGCTGCGCATCATGGTGGTTTAACGTTAAGCTAGCTAGTCAGTGAAGCTCCACCTGACATGCTAGCAAACTCTTTTCAAACTCAAAATCCAGGGATGAGAATGGGACATTTAAAAAAAACTCTGAAATGTCTGCCAACTTTCCCACACACACATATATATATATATATATATATATATATATATATATATATATATATATATGAATGTTTTCAAATTCAATGATGGTTTAAAACGTTTATAAACTTACTTTTATAACATTTAATAATCCCTAGTACTTATTAATCACTAATTCAGAAGTAGTAATGATTAATAATCAATAATAATTATTATTAGTGGTTGTTAATATTATTCTTATTATTATATTAAAAACACTGTTGTAGACGATAAGTAATAAAACAAAAACTTTTTGTACAAATTATTTATACTGTACTATATTTAGAATTATTGTATTTTCTGGAGTTCTTTTTAATTGAGTTTTGAAATAAAGGTTGTTTATATATTTATATTAAACTTGGTACAATAAACAAATGTTAATTATGTAAAAAAATGATGCTAATCATTATTATTATTTCCTATAAGCCCCATTTTCCACCTGACTCTTGTGCACATGCGCGAACCCCCCTGCGTTTCACTCCGGAGTGCTTGACCTCTAACACACGCGTGTGCGTGCCTCGTGTCCGTGAAAAGCCAGTTTCCCAGTGGGCGTGTCCCCAGCACTGTGGTACCGGCTTTAAACACGTTTGTGCGATCCAGCGCTTTTTATCGCAAACGATTCTTCTCCTTATTTTGGGGGTATTTGTCATCCCCAACCACTTGTCGTTAAACAGACATCTTCCCATAATTATCAACGCTTTCTAGCGCCCGCGTAAGCTACCCGCGCATCTCTCACTCTTCACACCCACCGCACCACACCGCCTCCAGTCATAGATAGACATAGAAGACTAGATGCCTCGTCCCCATTGCCTGTCAACGAAGTCGAACGTCCGCACATGGCGGCCATCTTACCTCAGACAGCTGGCTTACCCATTACATTGTGTTGGTAGCGATATGTACTTTTCAGATGACCGTAACTTCCTCAAATTTCAATCGATATTCAAACGGTTTGGTTTGTTATATAAAAAAAAAAAAAACGGAAGTATGTATTTATGATATTAATGATGAATAATCATTTTATGTTTAAAAAAAAATACATGCTGAAATTCCTATGCTGTGAGAAGCCTAACACTGCATACTTATGGATAACTGCGGCCTTAGGACAAATAACCATACAATTTATTTCCAATTTTTAGTGAAAATATTTTTACATGTGATAGGGCCGTAGGGGAAGCTAAAGTTAAATAAACAGCTTACTCACTTCTGAAACTTCAGAAATACTTCATCCACCTCAAAAACCTAATGCACTCACATCATAGCATAATAACAAATGCACTGCCCGAGTAAGTAATAGTATAAAACAGTGACAGCGACTCTCAGTAGTTTGTGACAAAAAAGCCCGGCTGCTCATATCAGGAACTGTATTGGACATTATTTCACTAAGTAAATAACGCTACTGATTATCCTTAAAAAAATGATGTATTATCTTACTGGTGAAAGGTGATCCCGCGTGCCCTACTTTCCAGACATCGCCGGATCGAGCAACCGAAAGCCGCACAGAAGTCTGGCATCTCGTCACAGTCAGTAATTTAATTTCCTCTAGAAATCATAATGTAAGTTGTTTTAAATTAACCAACCCGAAAATGAAAACCATGTGCAAGTGCAACTTCAGTTATTGAAAATATTATCTCATGACCTTCCATGTAAAATTACTTGGTGCTACGAGCTAGCCTAGCATGAAACACAACTTTGACAAAGCTGCAGTAAGTCGTTTTTGAAGAGAAAAGGTACGATTTTAGCATGTTCAAGCACCCAGAATTACAACCACATTAATAATGTTTTAAGAAATCAAACCATTTGTATATACATCAAAATTTCAGCGAGATAAGAGTATAAACATTTAAGCATCTCAATGGTCTTACCTCAGTGTACCGCAAATTCTGTGGAAAAGCTTGCCTGTGGTAAGATGGCCGCCCTGTGCGGACGTTCTGGAATACGCGGTGAGGCATCTGGTCTTCTATGTATATCTATGCCTCCAGTAGCCTCCTAACGTTAGTTCTTGATCTACGGAACGCACAGAACCAACGCTGCCCCCAAAAGGTGCGCTGGTCACTTTTAAAATTACGGTTAAAAAAAATACCCCAAACTAGGGTTGGGTGGTATTACGGTAAGAAGGTATCCCGAGGTATCCAAAAGTACCAACGGTATCGGTCTCATTACCGTCATTTTAAAAAATATATATAATATCTAAATAAATATGGAGTACATGAGGTCATAATATAAAATAATAAATTGAAGATCATCCCGAATAACTGTGTGATCGTATTTTCACTAATTCTATCAATTTCCTAAAGAAGTTCTCATCGCATGCAGGGTTGTTTATGTCGTTACCATGGCAACCCTGCGTGACATTTGGAGTCTGACAGAAAGCTTCGCAAGAGACTGAGACCCGGGGTGTCATGGCTCAGATGGCTAAGGCACCGTACCATAAATCCGGGAACCCGGGTTCGATTCCGACCCGAGGTTATTTCCCGATCCCGTCTCTCTCTCCCCCGCTCATTTCCTGTCTCTCTATACTGTCCTATCTTAAAAAAAAAAAAAAGAGACTGAGACCGCGGTTGAAAGATGGCAAGTCAAGATAACGAGTTAGTGGCAAAAAAAAATAAAAATACAACATCGGCAGTGTGGCAGTATTTTGGTTTCAAACCAAACGAAAAATCTAATATGTCCCCTAAGGCACACCATAGCCTGGGGTACTCCACTTCCACGAGATCTCTCCAATGAGTTGTGTTTTGAGTAGGTTACATGAGTAACAACAAGGTAAAATAATATAACGTATGACATTTGGGATGTGGGTAATAAACGTTTGAAATGTCATCTACTGAAGAAACGGAAGAAAACATCGTAGCGTAAACTGTTCGGTTTCTGGTGGGAATTAGCAATGCGCTTGCTATCTTTGTTGGGTGTGTTAAACCGTATGGATTTAAGTGGAATAATTGTAAGGAGTTATGTGATCAAGACAACGTTTTAAGCAAGGTAAGGCCATTTGATTATTAATTTCCCCGCCATGGCATGACGTGGGCCCATATGATTTTGCCTTGTGCAGCTATCACGCATTTGAATTAGGTTCGCCTCATTTGCGCTGAAGAATATGGTTTATCGCGCAGTCTAAACGGACTTGGGTGTTGGTTGATTCTTTTTCTTTTCTTTATTTCCCATGCTTGAAAGGGTATGATCCTGCTCATCGTGTACTTTTTTTTTGATGGAGTAGGTGAAATAGTGCTGCAAATGGCGTTTCAACGCAGACATGTGTAAACGACAGTTGAATGCTATTTTCAAGATGAAGGAAGAGTTGCGTGATGCTTTGAAATATCTCTTAATCCATTCATCAATGCACAAAATTCGCTTTGCTGCTTAATCCATACCACAATGCACACAATTCGCTATGCTGCTTTTAAATAGTACATTTGAGGCATAGGCGCACGTTACACAGTAGGCCGAAACAAAATATTATTTTTTTCTCGGTAATACCGTATACCCCGGGAAAACACAGAGACAGTTTAAAGGTATCAAAATTTGGATACCGCCCAACCCTACCCCAAACCGGATGGAGACATTTCACTTGTTCGGTCCAATATTAAATTTAATACCTCCCTTTCGAAAATTCCAGTCATTCCAAACAATTTAAGACGTTTTGAGGCCTTGAAAACCAAAAGTTGTATTTAAGACTTTTTAAGGATCCGCAGGAACCCTGGCCTCGCCTCGCGCCAACCCCCCGAAATTTTCTCAACGGATTTACACGTTTCACAAAAATGACATTTTCAGCGGGAAAAACTCGGAATTCCAGGGATCCGCGGAAAATTCTCATCCCTGAAAATCATATTGGGTAGCTAACGTTACTAGAAAAGAAACATTTCTACATTGTTTATTTGGCAAGATTATGCTAAAACATATTTCTGAAAGGACTTCAGACAAGTTAGCGTTATTCATGTTAGCATAACTCCGTTTTTACATGCTAACTAACAGTGTCCAAGTTAACTAGCTGTGTGTTAACGTTAGCCGTGGACAAGGCTACGGCAACTTGGTGGGCAAATCCATAGAAAGTCATTTGACTAACCAGACTGCATAGCTACGTTTGCAATGTTATCGCTAGCTCTAAAAGCACAGACAACTTCATTGCAAGCTTTCCCTTGGAATAAAACGTTTATATACCTCGATATGCTCCCGCAGGTTGGACGGCAAGTTTTTGACGGCTGTGATGTGGTTCGTTTTAGGCAAACAAAGCAAGCATTTAAAACGAAATTAATCTTTAATCCTTTCAGAAAATTGAAACATGGGTTTTAGGTATAGTCGTGAGTGCATGTATTCCCCAGAAGAACTGCCTCCTTTCATTCGGCCATCAACTGATCATGTTAAATAATGTTGCTGAGAAATAATTGAACTTGATTTTATCCAGTCTATGGACGTGACGTGACCCTAGTGATTACTGATCGGCTGTCTCAGTCTCACCTGTGAAAAAAACCAATCACGCTTTAGAAAAGAAAAACTTTCAAAGCTGCTTCATAGTAACGAGGAGCTTAATAGAAATGTAGTGGAGTGAAAAGTACGATATTTGTCTTTCAAATGTAGTGAAGTTAAAGTCATAAGTTTCAAAAAAAAAAATAATACTCAAGTAAAGTACAGATACTCAAAAAGTGTACTTAAGTACAGTACTCAAGTAAATGTACTTCGTTACTGTTCACCTCTGCAAAACACCCATAAGGAGTATCAGCAATCAAGTGTCAAAGACATTGTGATATCTATCACACTGAGGTTTTCCCCATCTCATCTCATCTCATTATCTCTAGCCGCTTTATCCTGTTCTACAGGGTCGCAGGCAAGCTGGAGCCTATCCCAGCTGACTACAGGCGAAAGGCGGGGTACACCCTGGACAAGTCGCCAGGTCATCACAGGGCTGACACATAGACACAGACAACCATTCACACTCACATTCACACCTACGCTCAATTTAGAGTCACCAGTTAACCTAACCTGCATGTCTTTGGACTGTGGGGGAAACCCACGCGGACACGGGGAGAACATGCAAACTCCACACAGAAAGGCCCTCGCCGGCCACAGGGCTCGAACCCGGACCTTCTTGCTGTGAGGCGACAGCGCTAACCACTACACCACCGTGCCGCCCCACTGAGGTTTTTTGCTGTCTAAATTAGTAAAAAGCTGAGCTCTGACCTCAGTGATCTCCGTGTAGGTTTCTCCGATGCAGTGTTTGAGTGGGCCCATGCGGCCGTGCACCTCCTCCACACGCGTTCTAGTGACGCTGATCTCCTCCTGGAGACGTCGCAGCTCCTCTTTAGCTCTCATCAGCTCAGCGTCATATTCCTGCACTCTCTGCTCCAGTTCCTCCTGCTCCTCCTGCAGAGACAGGAGCTGCTCTCACACACACACACACACACACACACACACACACACACACACGGAGAAGATATTCCAATCAGAGATCATAGACTCAGTTTACTTGTGTATACACATGCTTAGGTGCCTGTAATTTTTTTTTTTAGTTATCAAACTCAATGACTAATATTATGACTCAGTTATTATCCGTGCAGTAACCTGATACTGACAGGGAGTTCAGACAGAAAACTGATAAATTATTAATCTTTGAAATATGCTGATTAATTTAAAAAATAATCAGGCAAATTTGGCCAGTGGTTCAGTTTCTATGGACATGTTCAGGTCTCGGATATTGCTCTTTTTTCAGAGAAATGGTTCTGTATAAAACAAAAGGCAATTAGCAAGGAATAATGTGTTGTTTAAGAAAAAAAAAAGTGCTAATAGCCCCCAAGCATAACTATGTCATCACTTGTTTATCACAATGCATTATGGGGGACAACCGGGGTCGGTAGTTGTGCAATATAGCGGCTGTTAGATTAATTTTACGTGAGAGCGATGTGAGAGGAGCGATTTTGCCGTGCTCTGTCGTGGAAGACAATGAAATTGGTGGTGGATAATATGTCGAGGGTTTACAGCAGGAAAATCGGAATCCAAATCAAGCTTGGTGAGAAGGTAAGACATGAGTGACAAGAATTCGTACAACCTAGAGACTGACCGAGTCGACCACACTGTACGACGACAACGACAAATCTCAGAATGTCTTGTATAAAGGAATCATTAGTTAAATACAACTTGATATCTGGAAACATTACAAAAAAAAAAAAAAAACCTTTGGAAACCTGCTGATCTCCCATGTCATGTTCAGTATAAATGCATTTACTTCAATAAACGCTGCTACTGAGATACACTGAACATTATACACACCCGAAAGAGAACCCTTGGTGGTTTGGGAATTTTATCGGTCCAACAGGCTCGTTCGGCTGCCGACTGCTTCGGTACGTTGAGAGGCAAGGGCCAAAGAATGCTTCTTTGTTTTACAGGCTTTGGAATATCGCTAGTTTCATACAATGAACAGTGTCGATTGTTATTATAATCTATAACCGAAGGTCATTCCGCAGGCCATGGAAATATTGCTGGGTCACAGTTTAAGGACGTATTTTTCCCACCAGAGAAATGTAAGCTACAAACACTTGTCCATTTCGATTCAATTCAAAGATTTTCATTGTGGATTAAACTTATCCATTTCTTTCTTCTCTTCTTCTCAACTGGCAGCTGATAAAAGTTGTTAACACTGATAACAGTGTTCACAGTGAAAGCGAGTTTTACTACCCTGAGGAAGAAGAAATAAAAGAAAACATTTCAGGAGAAAGCTAAAAACCTGTAACTGTTGCTAACGCCGAGCAAAAACATGGCTGAATCCTGAATGACTCCTATTTGTATAAATAGGGGACTACATAGGCGGCAAAATGTAGTTTTTTTCCTGCCATGGAAGTGCACTTGTATACTGAGGAGGAAGACATTTGCATTACAGCCGTGAATGAGGATTCAAAATAGCATTCATTTTACAGCATGGACAGCGATAACGACAGTGTTCACAGCGAAAGCGAGTTTTACTACCCTGAGGAAGAAGAAATAAAAGAAAACATTTCAGGAGAAAGTTAAAAACCTCTAACTTGTTAACAGTTTGATCTCATTAGTTAATGAGGCCCATTTTGGACCATGTTATCCTCATACATAATATTACGTTAGGTAAAAACTTTAAACCAGTACAATCTCTTCTTCAAAGTTTCACCAAATGGCTTTATTTATGCAATATAAAAGGTCATAATACTGTATAACTTTGGTCGAGCAAAAACACCGAGCAAAAACATGGCTGAATCCTGAATGATTCAGTTTTGTATAAATAGGGGACTACATAGACGGCAAAATGTTGTTTTCCTGCCATGGAAGAGGGCTTCGGTCAGTACTTTCAAGACCTCGGTCAC
This sequence comes from Neoarius graeffei, assembly GCF_027579695.1. NCBI lineage: Eukaryota > Metazoa > Chordata > Actinopteri > Siluriformes > Ariidae > Neoarius > Neoarius graeffei. Next base: position 99,215,674 of record NC_083569.1, read on the forward strand.
GGTATTTCACGATACGGACCTCCCAGCTCGTAAATAACATATGTATTTTTGTTTCTAAATTGCCAAATTTGACAATTTTCTGTTCTACACTGTTTTTCCCCCTCACAGAATTCAGGCCTTTCATAAATTTTTTTTACTCCTCTGCGTAAATAGTAAGGCTAATTAGCATAAACATACACTGGTGCTTGAAAATTTGTGAACCCTTTAGAATGACCTAAAACATCATCAGATTTTCACACAAGTCCTAAAAGTAGATAAAGAGAACCCAGTTAAACAAATGAGACAAAAATATTATACTTGGTCATTTATTTATTGAGGAAAATGATCCAATATTACATATCTGTGAGTGGCAAAAGTATGTGAACCTCTAGGATTAGCAGTTAATTTGAAGGTGAAATTAGAGTCAGGTGTTTTCAATCACTGGGATGACAATCAGGTGTGAGTGGGCACCCTGTTTTATTTAAAGAACAGGGATCTATCAAAGTCTGAGCTTCACAACACATGTTTGTGGAAGTGTATCATGGCACGAACAAAGGAGAATTCTGAGGACCTCAGAAAAAGCGTTGTTGATGCTCATCAGGCTGGAAAAGGTTACAAAACCATCTCTAAAGAGTTTGGACTCCACCAATCCACAGTCAGACAGATTGTATACAAATGGAGGAAATTCAAGACCATTGTTACCCTCCCCAGGAGTGGTCGACCAACAAAGATCACTCCAAGAGCAAGGCGTGTAATAGTCGGCAAGGTCACAAAGGACCCCAGGGTAACTTCTAAGCAACTGAAGGCCTCTCTCACATTGGCTAATGTTAAATGTTCATGAGTCCACCATCAGGAGAACACTGAACAACAATGGTGTGCATGGCAGGGTTGCAAGGAGAAAGTCACTGCTCTCCAAAAAGAACATTTCTGCTCACCTGCAGTTTGCTAAAGATCACGTGGACAAGCCAGAAGGCTATTGGAAAAATGCTTTGTGGACGGATGAGACCAAAATAGAACTTTTTGGTATAAATGAGAAGCGTTATGTTTGGCAAAAGGAAAATACTGCATTCCAGCATAAGAACCTTATCCCATCTGTGAAACATGGTGGTGGTAGTATCATGGTTTGGGCCTGTTTTGCTGCATCTGGGCTAGGACTGTTCCATCAATGATGGCAAGCCATGAATTCTGAATTATACCAACGAATTCTAAAGGAAAATGTCAGGATATCTGTCCATTAACTGAATCTCAAGAGAAGGTGGGTCATGAAGCAAGACAACGACCCTAAGGTCACAAGTCGTTCTACCAAAGAATGGTTAAAGAAGAATAAAGTTCATGTTTTGGAATGGCCCAGTCAAACCTTAATCCAATGGAAATGTTGTGGAAGGACCTGAAGCGAGCAGTTCATGTGAGGAAACCCACCAACATCCCAGAGTTGAAGCTGTTCTGTACAGAGGAATGGGCTAAAATTCCTCCAGGCTGGTGTGCAGGACTGATCAACAGTTACTGGAAACGTTTAACTGCAGTTATTGCTGCACAAGGGGGTCACACCAGATACTGAAAGAAAAGGTTCACATACTTTTGCCACTCGCAGAATCAGACACAGTCTCAGCATTTAAGTCTAGGCTGAAAACATATCTGTTTAGTCAAGCCTTTTGTTAATGGTGTTTATGAGGTAAAGGAGTAGGTCTGGAGGGTCCTCAGACATAGAGTGTTTTGGTAAACTGGGATGTATGGATGCTGTCAGTCCCCACTCGCTTGCTCACTCGAGTTTGTTGACGGTGCAGTGGCTGGCTGCTTTATGTCCCGGGGCTCCCTCATGCCTGTGTTACCTTCTGGCTCTCTCCTTTTAGTTATGCTGTCATAGTTAGTTGCCGGAGTCCCTGCTTGTACTTGGTGCAATATGTATACTGTTCCTACTTATTCAGGTGACATTGGGCATACCTAACCACCTGTGTTTTCTTTCTCCCCCCCCCACACTCCAAATCTGTCCCTCTGAGTTACATGGAGTCAACAGGAAATCTTTTGGTGGAGACGGTGGGGACCTCGACTGGCTATCGTAGCCTGCAGGGAATCGGCCGTCAGACATTCTGTCGCATGTCCCAGACCCGGTGAAATGTAACTGAATTGTCTTGGCCAGGCCTAAGGGTCCCATCTGCATCTCATCATTGCTGAGGAGTGTGCTCCCATCACCCAATCTAGCATCCAGCCAGAGCAGGTCATGATATATTCTTTTACCATATTAACATGCCATTGTGTGTCATGCCTGATGTAAAGACTCTTGTCTCTGCGAGCCTACCACACAGATTTAATACTTGTCATTTTTAGGGCATACCTAACAACATGTTTTCTTTCTCTCTCTCTCTTCCCCCCCCCCAATCTGTCCCTCTGAGTTACATGTTGATCCTGGGATTGAGATGCTGGCCTCTTCTGCCCCTCGGACCTGCTTGATCCATCCTGGTGCCCTGTGTCTGGTCGGAGTTTTATCGCCCCACTCCTGTGAAGGACGGCCCCATGAGGACAGTTGAGGGTTATACCTGTTAAAACTGTTAATATTATAGTCAGGCTGTCTGTTGTTGCCCAAATGAGGATGGGTTCCCTTTTGAGTCTGGTTCCTCTCGAGGTTTCTTCCTCATGTCGTCTGAGGGAGTTTTTCCTTGCCACCGTCGCCACAGGCTTGCTCATTGGGGATAGATTAGGGATAAAATTAGCTCATGTTTTAAGTCGTTCAAATTCTGTAAAGCTGCTTTGCGACAATGTTTATTGTTAAAAGCGCTGTACAAATAAACTTGATTGATTGATTGATGACCTTTACTCAAGAGTTTTAAAGGAAAATTCCACTTTGAAGCATATTAAATACGTTTATAATGGAATATTAGCTAACGTGATGCTGATTTAGTTGGTTTAGCAAGTTGGTGCCGTGTTCGTCTTATTGCCGTGAAAAGTTAGTGGTTGTTGGCGGTTGTGCTGATGTCACGACGATGTTTCATAGTATGTTTTACAAACCTCATTTTAACACTCTCAAATAAGAGCTAACAGTCAGCTTTCGCTCTTATTGTAGGTTAGACCCTAAAATAAAAAAATAGCCTCAATGAGGCTGTAGCTAATACCAGCCACTGTTGTGTGCGAGTTTGAAACCCAATCAATCCTGTAGGAGGAGTAGAGATTTTTGTGAAATTGCATGTGACCCCTGTGTAGCTGCATCCATGGCAAGTGGCACAACCTGGTGAACAATTCTTGTTGGGATATGTCTTTAGAGTCTTCTGGGTGAGTTTCAGTGAAAACGTCCCAGTTTACGAAGAGTAGCGTTAAATGTGATGGGTCACCCAAAATTTTCAGACCTCCATAAAATCGTAAATATGACAGGTGGCACTATTATCTTGACAACTTTTATCCATACCAACCTGGGGAACATTGTATGCTAGTTTGATCAAAATCTGATCACTCCTGTAGGAGGAGTAGCGATTTTCATGAAATTGCACGTGACCCCTCTGTAGCCTCATCCATGGCAGGTGGCGCCACCTGGTGAACAATTCTTGTTGGAATATGTCTTTAGAGTCTTCTGGGTGAGTTTCAGTGAAAACGTCCCAGCAGTTTACGAAGAGTAGCATTTAATGTAATGAGTCACCCAAAAATCTCAGATGCCCATAAAATTGTAACTATGACAGGTGGCGCTAGCATCTTGACAACTTTTATCCATACCAACCTGGGGAACGTTTTATGCGGTTTTGATCGAAATACAATCAATCTTGTAGGAGTAGTAGCGATTTTTGTAAATTCTAAAAATCAAGAGCTTGAATGAATGAATGAATGAATGAACCCTTTATTGTCACTGTTACCAGTGAAATTGACCATCAACCTGTCCTTACAGAGGGGGAACAGGACAGGAAGACAGGGATTAAAAAAAAAAACACAGTAGTAACATGAGGAAAAGATGAAGAAAAAAGAACACCCCCCACTATGCTCCTATCAGGAGTACAGTGTGGGAGCATTTAAAAACCTCTGCACATAAGCACACAACAACACAAGTACATTTTAAAACATGGGACTTGAGGGGGGGAAAGGGGGTAGGAGGGGAGGGGAGGAGGTAGAGGTAACCCAGTGCAAGCAAGCAGCCGTCCGCTCCTGCAGCCATGCAAGCGGCGCTGGTCACGCACCCGCTTGTCACACTGGGAGTGAAAAACAGCGACCACGGAAAATTGGGGAAGGAATGCGAAAAATGCGAGAGTGTCTCCCAGCAGTGACCTTCTGGGGGAAATGTTGTCCCAGCAATGGCCTTGATCAAGGCCAGTGCTGTTCAGGGAGCCGAATGTCGATAAGATAGAGATTGTTTGGTCTTTCAAACAGACACAGTCTTTACACGTCCACACCACTTGTCCATATCTGTCCATTTCTTCCATTCTGTTCAATTCAATTCCATTTGGTCTCCGAAATACATATTCCTTGCAAAGCGGAAAGCTGCTCTGAGATAACAACCATTTTGTGGTTAAAGTTCTGAATGTCCACAGTCTGAGTGCCAACAGCTTTGCCCACCACTCCAATCATATCGGGCAGCTTTGTGGGGCTTTGAACAGCTGTCACCGTTGTCCGATTTCCTCGATATACCAGGGCAATGCCTAATCCAATCAGCAAAAGTCCTGTAATCATGGTTCCGAATAGGTAGATATCTTCAATGTCCTCCACAGACGTTCCAGCAGGACAGGTGGGTTCCCCCGAACCCAGAAGCTGTGTCAATTTCATTAGGAGACCAGTTTATCAAATCCATGCTTTTTTAGTTTAGAAATTCAATGCGGAGAGAGTCTCTCAAAAAAAAAAGCATAGGCAGACAAGATGAAACAAAGAGCACAAGCAGGAAAAAAAAGGAGAGGAGAGGAGAGCAGAGATGCAACCGCCTTCCATGAGAGCACGGAGGAAAAAGCTTCTTTTGTCACTCATCATTGTGCAGTCATATTCAATATCATAGTGGAAGCGTTGATCCAAACACTGGACTCAAATTCCGAGAATACAACGCAGCTACACGAAGCTGAGTTAGTCAAGTCAAATCAAGTTCATTTGTATAGCGCTTTTAACAACAGACGTTGTTGCAAAGCAGTTTTACAGAAAATTAAAGACGTTAAACATGAGCTAATTTTATCCCTAATTTATCCCCAATGAACAAGCCTGTGGCGACAACACAAGTTACAATAGAAACTCAGTTCTACTACTTATCGACTTGGCGATCTACAAGATGGCGAGAGCAATGGCGCTGATGGCGTACTGAAGCCTTGGAAGATGAACAAAGTTGCACAGATTTAAAAGACTAAAGCACCGCTGCATCCTTCAGCAAGGAGCCGAATGGCACTATAGTAGGTAATATAGGAACCCATTCATGGAAGTGAAAATACATCAACAGGTCATTGAAAGATGTTTAAACTAAAAACGTCAACTGAAAAGTTCATTACAAAGTAAATCTTAGACGCCACTGAAGATCACATCAATTATAAACATATATATGCAAATCGTTCCGTTAATATCAGGATCAAACTGGAAATGGAAAAAAAAAAAATGGCATTCCCAAATGCTAATCCCATCCAGTACAAGATCAGTTAGCTTGGTTAGATTTCATTTGAGAGTTTTTAGATCTACAAGGGTACTTCAAAAAGTTCTCGGCATCACCCAGAAAACGTCACAGGAAAAAGACTGTCCTTGCATTATTTTATTTTTCTACATAGTCTCCTTTAAGTTCAACGCACCTGGTCCACTGATGTTCAAGCTTCACTATCCGTTCACAGAAGGTGGTCACATCTTGAGCCTCCAGATCCTCCTCAGCAGCATGGATGACTTCATTGTCACTCTGAAAATGCTGACCACGCAAGTGGGATATCAGTTTGGGGAACAGATAGGAGTCAGACGGTGCCAGGCTGGGTGAATAAGGTGCACGGGGCAACAGTTCAAAGCCACATTTGCTTGCTTCTGCCCCTGTGCTGTGTGGACAGGCGCATTGTCCTGGAGCAGCATCACACAAGCTGAAAGTGTTCCTCTTGATTTTCTTCGATTGCTTCTTTCATTTGAGTTTTTGTGGACAGTGATAGAAGACTTTATAGTATACAGTTATGCCCCAAAATGGGAGTTATGCCCCTTGTTTCCGGGTGAGGCAGAGAACTTTTTGAAGTACCCTCATATATGGATTGAAAGCTGAGTGAAACACAGCCACTGTGTCATTCCAATTCATTATTGGCTTCTTGGTTGCTTCTTGGCCAGCTATGTCACTCCATCATTACTTCATCCACAAGAGCGGCTGATGTTCCAGCAGGTTATAAATCATAATTATATACTACATAATGTTGCAGGTGGAACAACTTTAACCCTCTCGGGTCTGAGGGTATTTTCTGGCACTCTAATGATTTTGGCATGCTCCGATTTTGTTGTCAATTTCAACAAATCTAAGCAGTATTTTCAAAGTCATATGCCTTTTTTTGTATTCAGTACAACTTCAGCTACAATAATATCTCTGCAGTATGTCATGATTGTACTTTTTAAAAATAACATATGAATGAAGCTGTTGTAAAAAGCAGTTTTAGAACTGTGTTGGAATGTGTGAAAAACCATGACCTTACCCATTGTGTCGAACTGTTTTGGTCACTTGAGGTGATTCTGTTCAGTCTTCGGAACGTATCAAGTACAAAAACTTAAATATGCTCCATTGATTTGGACAATTAACTGGCCATCAAAAAATGTATGTCCTATTGTTTTGGAATAAAGGGTTGGCACTGGGAGGGGTATTCAATGAGAAGAGTAAAAATTTCCATTCCATTCGATGAGAAGAGTAAAACCCCCTCCCACTGCCAACTCTTAATCCCATGAGGTCAGGTCCCAACGGGTAAGGTCATGTTTTTTCACACATTCCAACACAGTTCTAAAACTGCTTTTTACAACAACTTCATTTATCTGGTATTTGACTTTTAGTATTTGACTCTATTGAGTGTGTCTTGAAATTAACTCTTGTACTATTTTACTCAGTTCAGAGCCACAACCAACTCTGTTACACAATTACTCTGTAATTTTGCTCCCACTTCAACTCCATATTTTACTCTCTAAACTCAAAATAGAGCAAAACTAACTCTTTGAGGAAAATACTTTTAACTCCGGAAAAATTGCTCAATCATTTTTCTGTGTATGCACTACAGCGCACACAACCGATCTGCTCATCAGAAATAGAAGAAATATTTACACTTACTCGAGTTGATCTTTGGCTGGATCGAGTTGAAGTAAAAAAAAAATTAAATTAAATTAAAAAAGGCACTGCTCATCATCAGTGTCGCAGTTCTCAAGACTGAATTGAATCGCTATCTTGAATCATGAATTGACTCATGAACTGAATCACTGTCCTGAATCATCCGAAGCACATAAAATCCGTATGCCATCTCGCAACAAGTTTTACCTCCAAATATCCTAAACTACGTCTGACAGATTTTATCCTGTTTACAGTGGGTGTTCCCACCACGAAAGAGAAACCAATCAAAACAAAGAGTGAAAGTGATCATGTCATTACCATGTGAACAGAGTTTTATGAATGTGTAAGTGGGCGCTCAGCGCTCCGACTCCGGTGTGACTGAGTAAAGTGACAAGTTTTATGTTTCATCTAATTTAGATAATTTTAAAAACTATAATATTATTTGGCAGTAGGCACATAGGAAAGTGTAAAGTATAAAGGGTCTGTCAATATGTTTATCATGCTTGTATGATAAAAATCTCGAAGATATTTTTCTAAATACATGACCTACTCATTCTAAACCTGTTGAGCTTCGCCGGCGAAGCTCTCGACCCTAAAGGGTTAATTAACCAAGCGGCTGCTTTATGCGTATTAAAAAATAGCTGACTTCTATACAGTACTTCTAAAGCCAGAGAAATCTCATCATTTGACTACTGCTCATATCAATCTCTGAACCCGACAAAGGAAATCACATCACTAAGTTGTTCTGGATGATATCTTATACAGTGGTGCTTGAAAGTTTGTGAACCCTTTAGAATTTTCTATATTTCTGCATAAATATGACCTAAAACATCATCAGATTTTCATACAAGTCCTAAATGTAGATAAAAGAGAACCCAGTTAAACAAGTGAGACAAAAATATTATACTTGGTCATTTATTTATTGAGGAAAATGATCCAATATTGCATATCTGTGAGTGGCAAAAGTATGTGAACGTTTGCTTTCAGTATCTGGTGTGACCCCCTTGTGCAGCAATAACTGCAACTAAACGTTTCCGGTAACTGTTGATCAGTCCTGCACACCGGCTTGGAGGAATTTTAGCCCATTCCTCCATACAGAACAGCTTCAACTCTGGGATGTTGGTGGGTTTCCTCACATGAACTGCTGGCTTCAAGTCCTTCCATAACATTTCGATTGGATTAAGGTCAGGACTTTGACTTGGCCATTCCAAAACATTAACTTTATTCTTCTTTAACCATTCTTTGGTAGAACGACTTGTGTGCTTAGGGTCGTTGTCTTGCTGCATGACCCACCTTCTCTTGAGATTCAGTTCATGGACAGATGTCCTGACATTTTCCTTTAGAACTTGCTGGTATAATTCAGAATTCATTGTTCCATCAATGATGGCAAGTCATCCTGGCCGAGATGCAAAACAGGCCCAAACCACGATACTACCACCACCATGTTTCACAGATGGGATAAGGTTCTCATGCTGGAATGCAGTGTTTTCGTTTCTCCAAATACAACACTTCTCATTTAAACCAAAAAGTTCTATTGTGGTCTCATCCGTCCACAAAACATTTTTCCAATAGCCTTCTGGCTTGTACACGTGATCTTCTGCAAACTGCAGACAAGCAGCAATGTTCTTTTTAGAGAGCAGTGGCTTTCTCCTTGCAACCCTGCCATGCACACCATTGTTGTTCAGTGTTCTCCTGATGGTGGACTCATGAACATTAACATTAGCCGATGTGAGAGAGGCCTTCAGTTGCTTAGAAGTTATCCTGGGGTCCTTTGTGACCTCGCCGACTATTACACGCCTTGCTCTTGGAGTGATCTTTGTTGGTCGACCACTCCTGGGGAGGGTAACAATGGTCTTGAATTTCCTCCATTTGTACATAATCTGTCTGACTGTGGATTGGTGGAGTCCAAACTCTTTAGAGATGGTTTTGTAACCTTTTCCAGCCTGATGAGCATCGACAACGCTTTTTCTGAGGTCCTCAGAAATCTCCTTTGTTCGTGCCATGATACACTTCCACAAACGTGTTGTGAAGATCAGACTTTGATAGATCCCTGTTCTTTAAATAAAACAGGGTGCCCACTCACACCTGATTGTCATCCCATTGATTGAAAACACCTGACTCTAATTTCACCTTCAAATTAACTGCTAATCCTAGAGGTTCACATACTTTTGCCACTCACAGATATGTAATATTGGATCATTTTCCTCAATAAATAAATGACCAAGTATAATATTTTTGTTTCATTTGTTTAACTGGGTTCTCTTTATCTACTTTTAGGACTTGTGCGAAAATCTGATGATGTTTTAGGTCATATTTATGCAGAAATATAGAAAATTCTAAAGGGTTCACAATCTTTCAAGCACCACTGTAACCCAGGCGACGCAGTTTTATTTGAAAAAGCCTATAATCCTTTTCAGAACGTAGCCCCACCCTCAGGCAAGCAAATCTGCTCAGCTCCGCCCCTTAAAAAAAAAAAGCCTACATAATTTTAACAAAAAAGTGGAGTTGAGTACGGTCACGGTTTTCATTGTAGTTGCAGTTCACCTTTCAGACAGAAGAGGGCTCTAAAAATTATACACTGCTTCTTTAAAAAAAAGAAATAAAAGAATAAGAAAGAAAAAGAAACTGAATTTTTGTCAAAACCAGATTTTTTTCCCTTTCATTTTGGCTCTTTTTGAGAATTTGGCTTTTTTGCCAGGGGTTTAAGAGACAGCACATGGAAATGCGTGCGTGTGTGTGTGTGTGTGTGTGTGTGTGTGTGTGTGTGTGTGTGTGTGTGCGCTTCACCAGCTGGCCCTCCTGCTTGCGCTGCTCTTGGATGCATTCAATTTCCTCCCTCAACTGTGCTCTCCTCTTGGCCAGGCTCTCGAGGGCCTGCTGGCTGTCCCGGCACTGAGCCCTGTCTCTCTGCAGAGCCCCTTCCTCCATCGCCACCACATCCTCCATGTCCTGGACAAGGACAGAGAGTTTCGCTGAGACGAGGAACCAGAACCACACAACATGAGTGTGAGCAGAAATAGCATTCGCAGCCCCCTTTTTCTGCCTCAAGCAATATCAAACATTATTCAGTGTGACAGTGGGCTGTGGAACAGATTTCACAGCAACACTTCACCTCTTGATCATCATCATCATCATCATCACAACAAGAAAACAACACTTCCTGAGTGCACATATCTTAAAAGGAGGATTTTTTTTAGGCATTTTAATTATATAATGATTTTTGGCACTGAATTACCAGCATAAATGAATTATTTAGCAAACATGCCATAGCTACGATATTTCTTATTCATAGAAAATTCAAATATATATATATATATATTTTTTTAAATAATGTGGTTTAATACTAGGCATGTGCTGATATTATAAAACTGTCATGCCTTTTATCACATTTTAATTAAAAAAAAATAAATTATGCACTATTCTATGCACTTTTCAAGTAGGAAAATATTTTTTCTTTTACCAGCTTCTCAGTTCACCACTTCCTAGGTTTAAAGGTGCCATATGTAATATTTAAAAGTGTTTCAAAACCACTAATCATCATATAATTTCAAAGATGTCTTGATAATTTTGTGATTCATACGACTGCCATGTAATGGAGACGGACATTTTTTTTTCCATTTCAGACTTCCTTTTACATTTTTCTGGCCCAGAAATTAGCCCCACCCCTAACCGAACAGAGCTTTTCAGTACCGCCAAAATTATTTCAAATACATACATTACATAAATGCGTATATAATTTCATGGCAATGGCTTGAGGAAGGCTCGTCGATGTGGTTGCATTGCGGTTGCAGTTCACCTTACAGCCAACAGGGGTCTAAAAAAAATAAACTGCCACTTTAAAGGCTTGATCGTGTCATAAAAAGTGACATGCCTAGCTAATGCTAAATGCACTGGTCACAGTGTATTCACCGGCTAAACTACAAGAATGTCTTCTTCTCTTGCAGTTCAAGCAGGAAAGATTTTGTGTGTGTGTATTTAAATATGCATATGGCATAACCAGCTCTTACTACTGTGTGTGCACGATTCTCCCGCTCCACCCCTGGAGATCTATAGCACAGTTTCCTCTCCTCTGATACACTTCATTTAACTTATCAGCTCATTATTTTCAGCTGCATTAAGGGTGTGTGTGTGTGTGTGTGTGTGTGTGTGTGTGTGTGTGTGAGAGAGAGAGAGAGAGAGAGAGAGAGAGAGAGAGAGATCAGGGTAAAACTTGAATGTACAACACTGTGTGCTGTAATTTGGAGATCCCTGCACATAAGACATATCGGAACATTATACACTTGTGACCGAAAAAGGAATGAGACGCAGGATGTGAGTGAAAAGAAGGCGAGACTATTTCAAATAAAGCGTATTATTATAAGACTGACTCTGAAGTCACTGGAGGCAGTGACAGACCAGAGAATGGTAGCAAAGAAAATTGATAATAAAAAATTTAAATATTTTATCCCTCAGGTTCATGACTGTGGACTATTCAGGGGCACCTTCAGCTACAGACTCATTCCAGCATCCAGCAAAAGAGTTAGTATGACCCACTTCCTGTTTCAGTTTGATGTAGCTCTCTTTTGCACTTGTCTTGTTTTTGCACTGGGTAAAAGGGTAAATATCTGTAGTGTAGTGTTTGTGTGTGACTACTGATTATGTGTACAAGAGATTCTCCTACTGCAGTGAAGATCAATAAAGTCTGTCCATCCATCCATCCATCCATGAAACTACATTTCCTAACTGTCCATCCATCATCCATTATTACTACATCTCCTGATTGTCCATCCATCCATCCATTATACATTTCCTAACTGTCCATCCATCTGTTATACATTTCTTAATTGTCCATCCATCCATCCATCATACATTTCCTAATTGTCCATCCAGCCATCCATCATACATCTCCTGATTGTCTATCCAGCCATTATACATTTCTTAATTGTCCATCCATCCATCATACTACATCTCCTAATGGTCCATCCATCCATTATACATTTCCTAATTATCCATCCATCCAGCCATCTCTTAAATGTCCATCCATCCATCCATTATACATTTCTTAACTGTCCATCCATCCATCCATTATATTACATCTCCTCCATCCAGCCATTATACATTTTCTAATCATCCATCCATCCATTTCTTAATTGTCCGTCCATCCATCCATTATACTACATCTCCTAATGGTCCATCCATCCATTATACATTTCCTAATTACACAAACATGCACAAACTTTATTTATTTCAGACACCAGAAGTCCATATGGCATTTAAATATATAAAAAACAGTATAAATGATAAATTAAGACAAAAAATTATCCATCCATCCATCCATTTCTTAATTGTCTATCCATCCATTATACATTTCTTAATTGTCCATCCATCCATCCATCCATCCATCCATCATACATTTCCTAATTATCCATCCATCCAGCCATCTCTTAATTGTCCATCCATCCATCCATTATACATTTCTTAACTGTCCATCCATCCATCCATCCATCCATCCATCCATCCATCCATTATATTACATCTCCATCCATCCATTATACATTTTCTAATCATCCATCCATCCATTATACTACATCTCCTAATGGTCCATCCATCCATTATACATTTCCTAATTACACAAACATACACAAACTTTATTTCAGACACCAGAAGTCCATATGGCATTTAAATATATTAAAAAAAACAGTATAAATGATAAATTAAGACAAAAAATTATCCATCCATCCATTTCTTAATTGTCTATCCATCCATTATACATTTCTTATTTGTCCATCCATCCATCCATCCATCCATCTCCTAATTATCCATCCATCCATTATCTCATCTCATCTCATTATCTCAAGCCGCTTTATCCTTCTACAGGGTCGCAGGCAAGCTGGAGCCTATCCCAGCTGACTACGGGCGAAAGGCGGGGTACACCCTGGACAAGTCGCCAGGTCATCACAGGGCTGACACATAGACACAGACAACCATTCACACTCACATTCACACCTACGGTCAATTTAGAGTCACCAGTTAACCTAACCTGCATGTCTTTGGACTGTGGGGGAAACCCACGCGGACACGGGGAGAACATGCAAACTCCACACAGAAAGGCCCTCGCCGGCCCCGGGGCTCGAACCCAGGACCTTCTTGCTGTGAGGCGACAGCGCTAACCACTACACCACCGTGCCGCCCTCCATCCATTATACATTTCTTAATTGTCCATCCATCCATTATACTATATCTCCTAATGGTCCATCCATCTATCCATTATACATTTCCTAATTATCCCTCTGTCCATCCATCCATTTCTGGTCTATCCATCCGTTATACATTTCCTAATTGTCCATCCATCCATCATATGTTTCCTAATAGTCCATCCATCCATTATACACTTCCTAATTGTCCATCCATCCATCCAGCTGTTATACATTTCCTAATTGTCCATCTATCCATCACATATTTCTTAATTGTCCATCCATTCACCATCTATCATACGACATTTCCTAATTGTCCATCCATCCATCAAACATTTCCTAATTGTCTATCCATCCATCATACATTTCCTAATTGTCCATCCATCCATCCATCCATCCATCCATCCATCCATCCATCCATCCAACTACATCTCCTAATGGTCCATCCATCCATCCATCCATCCATCCATCCATCATACATTTCTTAATTGTCCATCCATCAATACATTATACATCTCCTAATGGTCCATCCAGCCATTATACTACATCTCCAAATGGTCCATCCAGCCATTATACATTTCCTAATTGTCCATCCATCCATCCATCCATCATACATTTCTTAATTGTCCGTCCATCCATCCATCATACATTTCTTAATTGTCCATCCATCCATCCATCCATCCATCCATCCATCCATCACAAATTCTTCTAAGTTATAGAAAAAACTATCAAAATGAAATTTGCCATCAAAACTTAATATATTACTACATTTTTATACTGTAAAAAACCCTTAAAGATTCAAAAAATATCACAATGGAACTTAACAGGTATACAAATTCATTCATCCACCACCGATACATCCAGCCACTCATCCATCCAATCACCCATCTATCCATCCATTACAATCTTCTGTTTATATCATACAGTATGCAACTCTATAAAGGACTGCAGATTGAAATGAAAATCTCCAGGTTGCCAAATCTCTCCAGCAGAATGCCAAACCTGGACTGAGACCCAGATCTTATTCATTTATAATGAAGCCTTCAGACCAGAGAACCAATCTGCTTAGACTGGAGTTTAAATCTATTTTAATCACTGGAGTTTTTGCAGATTCATCCAACAACGTTTAGTGCCTGTAGCATGGAGATCTTTAATGGAGCTGAAATCTCATCCAATCTCATACATACAACACACACACACAATCCTCAACATCCGTGAGAACTCTTCTGCCGGGTATTGTATTACCACCAGCAAATACCCAGTAGCACATGCAGGCTTTTCACATACACTCAAGTGGAACCAGATTATCTGCGGCTGTATGTGTGTGTGTGTGAGCACATGAGCATGAATCTCTGTGAAATCTAGCAGGTGGAGCTTGCCTCTAGGGCCCCTGTCAGAAATCACTTGCACTAAAATAGCACTGTGATGTCATCAGCGCCACGCCATTGCTAGCCTTTGCTCTTGAATGCACATAAAAAAACTCAGAGAAGAACCTGCTGCTGGTCCGTCGAGTTTATTCCCCATGCAGCAGTCTTTGTTACTGATTAAACCTGGTCAGGGAATAAATCACATGACTGGGACAAGACTCTCATCTGCATTATCTTTAAAAAAAAAAAGCATATACTGGCTATAATCAAGGAATTATACACAAACACATACCTTGAGCTCATGTTCATTGCCAGGGTCTCTCTCCTTCGTTGGTATTTCCACCGAGTTCTCTCTAAAACACAAAACGTCACTTTGAAAAAGAGCTGAATCAACGGCTCTATGACACGCGTCTGTGCAGCCTTTATAATCAACACGTCCGGGTTTTCTATTGTATCAGGTGGAAAGAGTTTAAAAGATGATATTATATCACAACACACAGTATCACACCTATCATCAGGTATCAGAACAGTGATGATACTCTCACATTCACATTATCGTACCTGTTGTTTGACATTATTTAAAAACAAATCAAGGAATTATCATGTAGACTCTTTCTAAGCTTCATTATGAGCTCATCCGGCCGACAGGTGATGAGTTTATTCCATCGTGTGTTGTTCGTCCGGCATCCGGCGTCATCCACATTTTACAAAAATCGCTTCTTGTGTCTCAATTCTTCATTGATTTTTATTCTTTTTGGCAGGAAGGTGGGTCTACCTGGTGTGCATATACTGTAGCTTCTACCCAAATTTGCATAATTGCAATTAATAAAGAAGATATGGAGTAATTAATCAATCCCTAACGAGCAGTCTCCACACAAATCGCTTCTTCTCCCTCAGTTCTTCACCGATTTTGATTCTTTCTGGCATGAAGGTAGGGGGACCTAGGGTGCGTATAACTTCTACCCAGATTTGCTTCATTACAGTTATTAATGAAGTTATGGACTAATTAAGCCTTAAGTGAGCAGTTCAACAAAAATCGCTTCTTCTCAGTCAGTTCCTTGCTGTTTTAGATCCTTCTGGCAAATAGGTCGATATTCCTAAGGTGGATATAGCTTCCATATATAGCTTGTATATAGTGGATATAGCTTGCAACATTTATTGCGCGAGGAAGGTGGCCCACTTTAGATCGTTCCTTCTGGACTAGACGGGGCTGGAGTGAGCTACGCCGTCACTGTCTTGTTTATTTATTCGTTCGTTCAATTTCAGTAAGCGCTTTATAGGATCAGGAGACGATCCAGGGAACGCTGGGGACGATCCAGGAATGCGCACACACAAGATGGGACGCCTGTAATCTACATCACACATTCATTCACACGTAGAGGAAAGTTCAAGTCGCTAATCCATCTGGGTGGTGAGAGAAAACCAGAGAATCCAGAGAGACAGTGTGGTGTGACGGTAATCGCAGCTCAGGATTGAACTGTGCTGAGCATTTTGTTCATACATTACAGGCATTTAGCAGACGCTGTTATCCAGAGCAGCCTGGGGAGCAGTTAGGGAGTTAGGTGCCTTGCTCAAGGGTACTTTAGCTGTTCTTGCTGCTGGTCCAGGGAATTGAACCGGCAACCTTTCGAAAGCTTTCAAAGCTTATTCTCTAACTATTAGGACATGGTGTTCTCCATTATTTATAATACAATATATAGTCAGACATAATGTATCGTGCATGTGAAAGGGAATTCCAGTGGTGTATTGTATCATTTGTAGTCTGTTGTCCAACCCAATAATGAGAGAGAGAGATGCTGAGTGTCCAGAAGGTGTGCTATCTCCATTCAGAAAAAAATCCTGCAATTTTCCTTAGTACACCACATGACTCACACCTGACACAGAGCAGATGCGATGCAGAACAACACCATGATATTACAGCAAGCTTACATATGATGAATTAGATCAGTCCTGGGAATAATAACAATAATAACTGTATAGATATAGCATTTAAAAATGTAGATAGATAGAGCATCTCTCTCTCATATATAAAATTTGGTAGTACAGATATGAAGGTTTAATCATTTGATCTATATATTTTTTCCTTGCTAGAATGATACAAACCCTGTAGGTGAATGTTTTTGATCAAACACACGTTATCCGTTTCCAGACAGAGCAAGACATTTACTATCCATCTGCATTGCACTCAAGTCCTTCAGAGCATCTGCATGTGCAAGACTTATAACACATGCATGTCATGATTATAAAGCGTGTTCAGTGTGATGATGGTGGTGGTGATGATATTGGTGGTGGTGGTGATTGTGATGGTGGTGATGATGGTGATGATATTGGTGGTGGTGGTAATGGTGGTCGTGATGGTGATGATGGTGGTCGTGATGGTTATGATGGTCGTGATGGTGATGATGGTGGTCGTGATGGTTATGATGGTCGTGATGGTGATGATGATGGTGGTCGTGATGGTTATGATGGTCGTGATGGTGATGATGGTGGTGATGGTGGTCGTGATGATGATGGTGGTCGTGATGGTGGTGGTGGTGATGATGGTCGTGATGGTGATGATGGTGGTCGTGATGATGATGATGGTGGTCGTGATGATGATGGTCGTGATGGTGATGATCGTGATGGTGATGATGCGGCTGCGGTGCGTCTTTACCTGCCGCAGCTCGCGCGCTGGCGTCCCGGCCTCAGGCAGTCCAGCAGAAAGCGCATCATATTAACGGCGTGATTTCATCTCCTCCTCTCCGCGCACCTGATTAAACTCGGTCCTCTTCCACCTGCCTTATTGTGTCGGGCTGTTTCTCCCCCTCCCTTTCCGCATGCGCTGCGATCAAATCAGGCGAAACGCCATTCAGATTTCTCATGGAGAATTGAACGCGTAATGGAGAGAGAGAGAGAGAGAGAGAGAGAGAGAGAGAGAGAAATCCCGTCGCCTCTCCTTGAGTTGTGAATGGAAAGCCAACGAGGCCAAAAGCGAGCAAATCACATGACTACACTTAAAACCAGGAAGTGGCTTTACACTCTCGGGAAATCCAATGCTGGATCCTGTTTTCAGTGCATTTCTGTCTGAAACTCAGTAAAACTCAACCCGTGTGCGTTCACTACTCCCTACATAGGGATATATACACTGGAGATCAAAATTAGAGAACAACTTATAAAAACTTGAATAATTTTGAAATAATACCATCTTCACTGCTCAACAGTTAAATGACATTTTATTGTGTCCATATCATGGTTCAACAACATTTTTTTCACAAAATGACTAAAGGCATTTCACAAAAAAAAATATTTTTCAGAAAACGCACTGATCAAAATTAGAGAACACACTGATCAAAATTAGAGAACAACAATCTGGAACAAAAATCTGAAGGTTACAACAGTCAGCAATTAGTAAGAAGTGTACAGGCCTCTGCTGTGAATGACTTCAGCACATCTGCGGCCACAGGATAGCACTAGTCTCTCACACTGCTCTGGTGTGATTTTGGTCCATTCTTCTTCCAGCCTCCTCCACAGTTCGGTGATTGTAGAGGGTTTCTTGACCATAACTTTGTCACCAAGGATTTTCCAGAGGTTCTCTATTGGGTTGAGATCAGGACTCTGGGCAGGCCATGCCATTAATTCAATGTTTTCACCTTCAAGGAAATTCTTTACCCGTTTTGCTGTGTGACATGGAGCATTGTCCTGCATAAAGACTGCAGGCTGATTGGGCGATGAACGCAAGTAAGGAACCATGTGCTGTTGAAGAAGGTTCTGATACACATTTGCATTCACTCGGCCATGTACAAGAGGCCCAACTCCCGCAGCAGAAAACATGCCCCAAACCATGACACTTCCTCCTCCACCTTTCACTGACTTCTTTACACACTTTGGGTTTAGTCTTTCTCCAATGTGTCGCCGAACATAATGCTTCCCATCAGACCCAAATAAATTAAATTTGCTTTCATCACTGAAGTGAACCCTGGACCAGTTCTCCTCTGTCCACACAACATGCTCCTCAGCAAAGCTCAGTCTAGCTTTTTGATTTTTTTTGCTAATGAGAGGTTTGGTCACTGCAGTGTGGGCCTTCAGTCCAAATGCTCTTAAACGGCGAGCCACTGTATGGCGAGACAGATCCTTACCATGTTCAGCACTGAACTGGCGAGCAATTCCACCTGCAGTATGGAAACGATTACCCATTGACATCCTTCGCAGTGACCTGTCCTCTCTTGCATTTGTCTTCCGTGGACGACCAGCCTTCTTGGGCGACTTGAATGAGTTTGTAGTTTTGTAAAGATTCAATATTCTTGAAATCACAGATTTGGAACGATCAACTTGTCTTGCTATGGCTGATAGGGTCATCCCTTTGGTTTTCATCTGGACAACCTGCTGCCGGAGGCTTTCAGTCACTTTAGAACGACCCACCATCTTGCAAAGTCAATGAAACTGGCAGTTAGAATGCCACTTAAATAGGGGTTGACTGATAATCAAGGAAATTAGCACCATGTGCTAGATTAGCACCATTAAGTGGGAGGCACCTGAAAGTGTTCTCTAATTTTGATCAGTGCATTTTTTGCAAAATGCAGGTTTTTTGTTGAAATGCGTTATCCATTTTGTGAAAAAGTGTTGTTGTAGCATGGTATAGACACAACAAAATGTCCTTAAACTGTTGAGCAGTGAAGATGGTATTATTTCAAAATTATTCAAGTTTTTATAAGTTGTTCTCCAAGTTTGATCTCCAGTGTATATATATATATATATATATATATATATATATATATATATATATATATATTTATTACGGCTGGGAATATTAACGCGTTAATCGCGAGTAGATTAATGTAAATTGTGATCGCGAATATTTTTTTTAATCGCGATCAGAGTTTACCAGCATTTTCCGCACTTCTACCATCCACATGCAGCTCCTCTGGTTGTATTAATTAAACTGATTTTCGGTTAAACGCGCTATTTCGAGTTTGCTAGTCTTTTGTTCCTTCTACGCATCCGTAGGCAGCTCGAGCGGAAGCGTGTGGTTTCCATCGAGTCGTTGGTATTGGCATGGAATGACACGCTGTTGTCTTCAGTTTATTCCTCTTTTGTGATGGATAAGCAACGGTTTTCTGGACCTCTGAATGGTTTGTTTGAATTCAAGTTATGAAGTGCTTTGTATGGTTATTTATTTTTTTATGGTGACATTTTATTTTTGAAGAAGAGAGTGGCCTGACATTACATTGTTCATAGTCAGATCTGAAGTAGAGACAAGTGGGTCTACATGGCACTTTTTCTGATTTTTTTTCTTGTGTTCATTTATTTACAATTTCTCCAAAGTAGCCAGTCATTCATTCTTAATACTTGTTTTCCTTTCTCTACACTCTTTTTGAAATAAAAAAGGCCAAAAGATAAATTCTGCTTTTGTCTCTGTCTTCATTTTATTCCAATTTAAGACACAATGGTCAGAAATACTTTGCATTGTGGGTTTAACTTTAGATTCGAACGGTCTTACTGCAAAATATCAATTTTACACATGCAAAGTAAATCAAGATTAATCGCGATTAACTATGAAATTTCTGAGATTAGTTGCGATCAAGAAAATTAATCTTTTGACAGCCCTAATATATATATATATATATATATATATATATATATATATATATATATGAGTGATTCCACGCTTATGGGTACTGAAATGGGGACATGAACTTATTTTTAAAAATTCACCTAAAACCATTTCTTTTTTTACCATCAGGTCACAAAACATGTAATCTTTAATGAATGATATGTTAAAAGATAACTTTAATTTTCTGAGATGTAATAAAAACATATTTATATGCCAAAGTCAAGCCTATGGCTACGTTCACACTGCAGGCTGAAGTGACTCAAATCCGATCTTTTCGCCCATATGTGACTTGTATCCGATCTTTTATTGACAATATGAACGACACAGATCCGATTTTTTCAAATCCGACCCAGGCCGTTTGGATATGTGGTCCTAATTCCGATTCCTATCCGCTCTTTTCATATGCGACTTCAGTCTGAACCGCCAGGTCGCGTTCATCCGACTTACACGTCATCAACAAGCCACAAACGTCACTATTCTGCGCTGAAGTAGGCGGCGGGTCTCTCAAAGAAAGTTACAACAACATGGCGCATAATCACGGGCGCAGATAGAGGGGGGGACTCGTCCCACCCAGATTTAAATTCACCTCGTTCGGTCCCCCCCACTTATAGGGAGGAAAAAACGTCTATGCTGTCTTTCTTTGCATAAGGCAAACCTCACGGAAAAATCAAAAGACTAATTACCATTCGGTTTATTGAGGTGCACGGCAGTGTATACATAGTTGCAACAACTCACATAAAACAAAGACTGATATTCGGTTGGTTGAGCTGCGCAGACTGCACAGGTTGCGAGCTCGAGCTTGGTTGCTATGGTAACCCACAACAAGTTTGACAGGCATATCGGGGTTGGGGTTGGTTTGCTGGCAGCTTTGTCCCCCCCAGTTTTTTGTCCCCCCCAGTTCAAAAAACGTACCTGCGCCCCTGCGCATGACATCAATGCGAGGGACGCTTCGGGCTGTGAAGGTTCTGAATCTTCTCAATGGAAGGACGCAGAGGTTAGGGAGCTGATTTCCATTTGGGGGGATGCAGCTATTCAAGCTAGATTGGATGGGTCATACCGCAACTGGGCGGTTTTACTTCCGTAAACACTGGCCATGCTCACTGCGTGTGACGTCATCGTATCCTGCAGTGCGCATGCGGAACACTTTTAGGTCGCTTTTCGTTCATACTGAGGATCACATACAAGTCGCATATATTTGTTAATGTGAACGACCTCACAAAAAAAAATCGGATTTCACAAAAAAATCGGAATTGAGCATTAAGCCTTGCAGTGTGAACGTAGCATTTGAGTTCCAAAATGATGTCTGTTACATTACTTCTGTTACGATTGTCCATCTCGCGTCTGTTACAAATTAATTACAATCTAGCTATATACCATGTTAATCTTATTGAAAGAATGTGTATGTTTATTCTACTACACATGTTTATTAATTATATTTGTTAAAACATCACCTTCCTATGTTTCAAAAAGTAATTCTACATTGTTAAAATTGAGAATATATATGTCCACAACATGTCCCCATTTCAGTACCCATAAGCATGGAATCACTCATTTTATATATATATATATATATATATAGGGTGTGATTTGTCAAAAAACCAGAAGGGGGGATTTTTTTTTTTAATCATGAAACGTCACAAAATTAAGGTAACAATAGGCTAACAGCTCAATAACATCCGATGATATCAAATGAATAACACTAAATGAAAACGAACACTAAATCAGAGATAGTAAATTCATCTTCCTATCTCTCTGACTAAATACATGAACACTAACACAACAAAGTTCGCATTGCTTGTCGCGTTGCTGTGATGTTTCTCTCCCTCCGGATTAAATGGACAGTGACTCAAAAATCACTAAAATACATGAATACTAAATGAACAGTTTGCTCTGATGGCGCAGTTCATGTGGCCTTTTCTGCTTTCCCGTCGGTGCGCTATCCGCCGCGTTTCGCCCTTCTTTAATCCACATTTCTGCGAATTTCTCAGCAGGGAAGGAACACACGTCTGGCCCATTGACAGCGAGGAAAAGAAGGCTGTTCAGTGTGGATACGTTCATTCTGTTGCGCTCATCAGTCAGGATGTGATTCATGGCGCTAAATCCACGTTCACACTCTGGATATTGTTATTATCTACAATGTATCTATTTGCTGGGGACGTTCGTGAACATCAAAGCTGCCACTTCGGGTCATTTTGAAAGTGAGTGCAATGTAGACCATAGAAAACTGTGTCACAACATGCCTGTCATGTCAACTTTTTTTTTTTGGTTTGTTTGTTTTATTGACGAGGTTGTCCCCGAGGATTTTTTTTTTCAGCAGAGATGAAAACCAGAGGGGGGGATGATCCCCACCATCCCCCCCAGCAAATCGCACCCAGTATGTGTGTATATATATATATATATATATATATATATATATATATATATATATATATATATACACACACACACACACACACACACACACACACAACCCCGATTCCAAAAAAGTTGGGACAAAGTACAAATTGTAAATAAAAACGGAATGCAATAATTTACAAATCTCAAAAACTGATATTGTATTCACAATAGAACATAGACAACATATCAAATGTCGAAAGTGAGACATTTTGAAATTTCATGCCAAATATTGGCTCATTTGAAATTTCATGACAGCAACACATCTCAAAAAGTTGGGACAGGGGCAATAAGAGGCTGGAAAAGTTAAAGGTACAAAAAAGGAACAGCTGGAGGACCAAATTGCAACTCATTAGGTCAATTGGCAATAGGTCATTAACATGACTGGGTATAAAAAGAGCATCTTGGAGTGGCAGCGGCTCTCAGAAGTAAAGATGGGAAGAGGATCACCAATCCCCCTAATTCTGCGCCGACAAATAGTGGAGCAATATCAGAAAGGAGTTCGACAGTGTAAAATTGCAAAGAGTTTGAACATATCATCATCTACAGTGCATAATATCATCAAAAGATTCAGAGACTCTGGAAGAATCTCTGTGTGTAAGGGTCAAGGCTGGAAAACCATACTGGGTGCCCGTGATCTTCGGGCCCTTAGACGGCACTGCATCACATACAGGCATGCTTCTGTATTGGAAATCACAAAATGGGCTCAGGAATATTTCCAGAGAACATTATCTGTGAACACAATTCACCGTGCCATCCGCCGTTGCCAGCTAAAACTCTATAATTCAAAGAAGAAGCCGTATCTAAACATGATCCAGAAGCGCAGACGTCTTCTCTGGGCCAAGGCTCATTTAAAATGGACTGTGGCAAAGTGGAAAACTGTTCTGTGGTCAGACGAATCAAAATGTGAAGTTCTTTATGGAAATCAGGGATGCCGTGTCATTCGGACTAAAGAGGAGAAGGACGACCCAAGTTGTTATCAGCGCTCAGTTCAGAAGCCTGCATCTCTGATGGTATGGGGTTGCATTAGTGCGTGTGGCATGGGCAGCTTACACATCTGGAAAGACACCATCAATGCTGAAAGGTATATCCAGGTTCTAGAGCAACATATGCCCCCTTCCAGACAACGTCTCTTTCAGGGAAGACCTTGCATTTTCCAACATGACAATGCCAAACCACATACTGCATCAATTACAGCATCATGGCTGCGTAGAAGAAGGGTCCGGGTACTGAACTGGCCAGCCTGCAGTCCAGATCTTTCACCCATAGAAAACATTTGGTGCATCATAAAACGGAAGATACGACAAAAAAGACCTAAGACAGTTGAGCAACTAGAATCGTACATTAGACAAGAATGGGTTAACATTCCTATCCCTAAACTTGAGCAACTTGTCTCCTCAGTCCCCAGACGTTTACAGACTGTTGTAAAGAGAAAAGGGGATGTCTCACAGTGGTAAACATGGCCTTGTCCCAACTTTTTTGAGATGTGTTGTTGTCATGAAATTTAAAAAAATCACCTAATTTTTCTCTTTAAATGATACATTTTCTCAGTTTAAACATTTGATATGTCATCTATGTTCTATTCTGAATAAAATATGGAATTTTGAAACTTCCGCATCATTGCATTCCATTTTTATTTACAATTTGTACTTTGTCCCAACTTTTTTGGAATTGGGGTTGTATATATATACACACATATATATATACACACACACACACACACACATATATATAGGGTGTGATTTGTCAAAAAACCAGAAGGGGGGGATGTTTTTTTTTTTAAATCATGAAACATCACAAAATTAAGGTAACAATAGGCTAACAGCTCAATAACATCCGATGATATTGTGATAACCTGTGTTGTGTTCTGTTACCTGTTGAGTTTCTTATGTTGTTATATGCCTTTTAGGGGAACTGGGGGGTGGAGTTTAGGTGTGGGTGCGCGAGAGTGAGCGCAGGGGGTTGGCACTGTTTATGGGCTGTTAGGAAGCGTGAGTTGTGGCTAAAACAGCAACTCCTTGTTAAATACTTGTTAATAAAAATAAAGGACGCAGTGTGTGTTAAGAAGCGTCCCTGGCGTTCTTACAATATCAAATGAATAACACTAAATGAAAACGAACACTAAACCAGAGATAGTAAATTCATCTTCCTATCTCTCTGACTAAATACACGAACACTAACACAACAAAGTTCGCATTGCTTGTCGCGTTGCTGTGATGTTTCTCTCCCTCCGGATTAAATGGACAATGACTCGAAAATCACTAAAATACATGAATACTAAATGAACAGTTTGCTCTGATGGCGCAGTTCACATTGTGCGCAGCTTTCCGATTTAAACTGTTTTTTTTCTCATCCTTATACTTCCTGTTTCATGGACTGTAATGGATTTGCTTATTTAGTAATTTTAATACAGAATTTACTTTGAAACTATAATCAGACACTCCAACGCCCCCCCAAAAAAAAAAAAAAAAAAAAAAAAACGGCCGTGAAAAAGGCGGCATCCGCCAAAAAGCGCGCTGTTTGCATCCCTGCATAGAACGCAAAGATATTGTTATTATCTACAATGTATCTATTTGCTGGGGACGTTCGTGAACATCAAAGCTGCCACTTCGGGTCATTTTGAAAGTGAGTGTAATGTAGACCATAGAAAACTGTGTCACAACATGCCTGTCATGTCAACTTTTTTTTTGTTTGTTTGTTTTATTGACGGGGTTGTCCCCGAGGATTTTTTTTCAGCAGAGATAAAAACCAGAGGGGGGGGGGGGGGGGGGATGATCCCCCCCAGCAAATCGCACCCAGTATATATATATATATATATATATATATATATATATATATATACACACACACACACACACACATATACATACAGGGCCGCTGACAGCTTTGGCTGGGCCCGGGACAAAATGCTCTGAATGAGCCCCCCCCCCGGGCCAACCCACACACACATCCCCACCTCTCTTATCCCAGTCTCTACTCACTCCAACCCTTAAATGACAGGTATTCAAAAACCATTTCACTGAATCTTTCCCCCCTGTACTGTAACGGAATAAGCGGTTACTGTTATTTTGTATCCTTTAACCGAACGCCATTAAATGTATTCCGTTACGCCCCAAGCCTGCATGCGACAGCCCCCGCAATGCCTTCCTAAACTCGTGGATAGTCTACTATAATCACGCGATTGGGGTGCTCTTGAAGGAGCAGCGATGGACGGGGGATTTCGGGCAGGGCTGGGGGCGAACATAGTATACTGTGCGTGCGTACTGTTCAGTGTGAAAAGCAGAGAACAACACACCGCTCGAGAAACGGCGGGATATGATTGCAGGCTAATGTGAATATTCTTAGCTTCAATCAGATATATGAAACACAATGTTATTAAGCCATTGTGGTTATGAAATGATTCAATGCCCTGTGCGTTTGATATGGTGTTCAGTGTGACTTGCTCTCCCCTCGTTTGTAACATGAATTGCGTGCCGCGCGTGCCTTGGTTGGGGTTACTTTACGGGGCTGGAAAAAGTTGGCTGTGTCTTACCTGGCTCAGCTGCCCCACTGCCTTTGCTAGTACCTGCTGCATCATCCGAATCTTTAAAATATTTATGCAGTGAGCCCCTGAGTCTCTTGGTTTCTTCCTCTCTTTTCTTTTCTTTTCTGTGCTCCTGACTTGTGCATGTTGGCAAATGGCACGCATGCTGATTGTCGAAGTGCTATGATCGAACAATGTCGTTTTTTTCCCCTTAATCAAAGAGTCAGACCAAACCATTTTTGCATTAGGGGTGGTAGGGGGTTCTTGACACCTTTTTCAAAGACAATAAAGGCAAAAGATCTAGAAATCATTTATTGAATGCAAATATAGCACATTTCTCCCTCAAATCAACACATTTTGAAATGAAATAAAATAATCGCAACTTCATGAGAACCCAGTTCTGGGCCCGGGACAATATACCAGTTTGTCCCCCCCGTCGGCGGGCCTGTATATGTTGTCATTCAGACCATACAACAAGCAGTGCATAGCTGAAAGAAATTACATTTCCCCATGCATCTCCCAGTACCGTCACGTATTTTCTTGTATTTGCCTTCCGGGTTTTTATATGCTGTTCTGTTCCACAATACCATTTTTCCATCCATCCATTATCTCTAGCCGCTTTATCCTGTTCTACAGGGTCGCAGGCAAGCTGGAGCCTATCCCAGCTGACTACGGGCGAAAGGCGGGGTACACCCTGGACAAGTCGCCAGGTCATCGCAGGGCTGACACAGAGACAAACAACCATTCACACTCACACCTACGGTCAATTTAGAGCCACCAGTTAACCTAACCTGCATGTCTTTGGACTGTGGGGGAAACCGGAGTACCCAGAGGAAACCCACGCGGACACGGGGAGAACAAGCAAACTCCGCACAGAAAGGCCCTCGCCGGCCACGGGGCTCGAACCTGGACCTTCTTGCTGTGAGGCAATAGTGCTAAGCACTACACCACAGTGCTGCTGCAATACCATTTTTGTGACATTTATTTACATAATGTATAATATTACCTTTTTTGTTCCATCCATTATCTGTAGCCACTTATCCTGTCCTACAGGGTCGCAGGCAAGCCAAAGCCTATCCCAGCTGACTATGGGCAAGAGGTGGGGTACACCCTGGACAAGTCGCCAGGTCATCGCAGGGCTGACACATAGACACAGACAACCATTCACACTCACATTCACACCTACGGTCAATTTAGAGTCACCAGTTAACCTAACCTGCATGTCTTTGGACTGTGGGGGAAACCGGAGCACCCGGAGGAAACCCACGCGGACACGGGGAGAACATGCAAACTCCGCACAGAAAGGCCCTCGCCAGCCACAGGGCTCGAACCCGGACCTTCTTGCTGTGAGGCAATAGTGCCAACCACTACACCACAGTGCTGCCGCAATACCATTTTTATGACATTACATAATGTATAATCTTACCTTTTTTGTTCCAGAGATATCCATCACGTCCACCATTTTGTTAATCAGTACTTACATTAGTCATCCCGCCCTTATAGATGAACCCGCCCTGTCACATATGATAATTAAAGTTAGAAGAAAAACAAAATGTATTGTTTAGTTGTTTTATTGTCAAAACATATAACAACCATTATTTATTCATCTATTTTACAATTTCTTGCCTCTTCCCCTACCTTAGACTTGGACATCCTTTATTGTCATTCAGTATGCAACAAGTGTACACAGAACAAAATTTTGTTGCAATTTGGCTTAGCACAGAATTAAATATGAAGTGTATTAAATTAAATTAAATTATGCAGCAGCAAAAATATTATAAAGTGCAATAAAGTGACCTGTGGAATTAGGAATTGCTCAAGTATAAATAGAAGTTTAGAGTTTGGATTTGGAGTTCAGCAGTCTGGTGACCTGGGGGGAAAAGCTGTTACAGGACCTGGTGGTCCTGCACCAAATGCTGCAGAACCTCTTTCCAGAGGCCAGGAGGGAGAACAGTCCATAGTGAAGGTGTGAGGGGTCACTGATGTTTCTGGCTCGGGACATGCAGCACCTAGGTGCAATGTCCTGAATGGAGAGAAGTCCCAATGGTTTTCTCTGAGGTCCTCACCACTCTCCTCACATTCTTCCAGTCAGAGGCACTGCAGCCTCCACACCACACAGAGATCCAGCTGGTTAGAACGCTCTCTATGGTGCTTCTGTAGAATGTAGTGAGGATGGGCGGGGGCAGGTTGGCTCTCCTCATCCTATGCAGGAAGTGCAGACGTTGCTGTGCCTTCTTGACCAGTGACACAGTGTTCACAGACCAGGTGAAGTTGTCTGTGATGTGCACCCCCAGGAACTTGGTGCTATTGACCACCTCCACAGCCGTGTTGTTGATGAGAAGTGGAGCGTGGCTGGGCTGGTTTTTCCTGAAGTCAACAATGATCTCTTTAGTTTTGTCCACGTTCAGGATCAGGTTGTTTTCCCTGCACCAGCCCACCAGCTGCTCCACCTCCTCTCTGTAGGCCAGGTCATTGTCGTCCCTGATGAGGCCCGCCACTGTTGTGTCATCTGCAAACTTCACAATGTGGTTGCTGGCAGCCTTGGGGACGCAGTCATGTGTCATCAGAGTGAACAGCAGAGGGCTCAGGATACAGCCCTGAGGAGAGCCTGTGCTGAGGGTGATGACACTGGAGGTGTTCTGTCCGACCCGCACTGACTCTGGGCTTTCAGTGAGGAAGTCTAGCAGCCAGTTGCATAGGGGGGTGCTGAAGCTCAGGGGACCCAGTTTGTTCACCAGATGCTGTGGGATGATGGTATTAAATGCTGAACTGAAGTCCAGGAACAGCATCCGCACACGAGTGGTGTTCTCCTCTAGGTGTGCAAGGCTCAGGTGAAGAGCGGAGGAGATGGCGTCTTCAGTGGAGCGGTTTGGCCGGTAGGCAAACTAGAAGGGGTCAAATGTGGGAGGAAGCCTGGAGGTGATGTACTCCTTTACCAGCATCTCAAAGCACTTCATCATAATGGGAGTGAGTGCGACGGGCCGGTAGTTGATGAGTGATGTGATTTGAGAGTTTTTTGGCACTGGGATGACGGTAGCAGTCTTGAAACATGATGGGACTTTGGCTTGATCCAGTGAGGTGTTGAAAATGTCACATTAGAGGTAGAGGTTCCCCAACCTCTACCTTTTCGTTTCTTCAGCTGACACTGTATACATTTCAAGTTCTTATCTTTTTTGATCTGGTTTTATGACCCACATTTTCACAGTCAGTGTGAAACCACATTTTACATTCATTGCACATAAAATACAAATCTGAATCTTCTGGTAACTTACAACTACAGTAAAGCCTTTCTACATGAATGGTTCTATATCTATCAGTTTTCTCAACAAATTTATCCGCCACACAGGATTTCTTTGTGACGTCACACCGAGGTATATTCCGTAATTGGAGTTCCGGGCTTTTAGATAAATTTCGATGGAAAATATCATGAATATAACGTTAATACAATGTGACAGGATATAATAATACTGGATAATCAAAGAATACATGACAGTATGAAACCCCTGAATATTTAGAAAACGTAATGCTATTGTAATGTACTGTACCGTTCTGGTTCATACTTTCCGTACCGAGTTATGGAAGACACCTTTCCCCACACTCCAATGCGCTGGTATGTACAATAAACAATAGACATGTTACAGTAAATGCACACAAAACAACAATAAGTAAACATACTAGAGAGCTAGACAGACTTGCATATAGCATTATCTATTAGTCTACGTCTACACAGACGTAGACCAATAGACAGTGACAGTAGGGCCACAAACAAACATTGCACAAGAGAACATATTGCACAAAAAAAATGGATGAGAACCATAACACTGGTGGGCGATGATAAAGTGCATAGTGATGGCATTGAATTATTGCACAGGATAACAAGATATTGCACTTTTGCACCGCACTGTATTTGCATTAATTTAGAAAATCCAGACGAGAGGTGCACAAAACAAGTCTTTCAGTAGGTTTAAGAGGTTTTTAAAATTCAGAAAGATATTGCACAGGAGGACAGCATATTCTACCGGATAGCAGTATTTCAATAATCTGTATGTGCATTAAGGGGGTCATCAGTTGTAACAGTCTGTGTATGTTAGTGGGTCCAACAGTCCTGAGTCCATCATGCTCATATGATCTTCTTAAATATGTTAAGTATTCTGATGGCTTGTGGGAAGAAGCTGTTGCTGAGTCTGGCAGTCTTGCACCGTGAACTTCGGTAGCGTTTACCCGAAGGTAGAACAGACCATGTACAGGATGGGTGGGGTCTTTGATTATATTGATGGCTCTGTTCCTGCAGCAACTTGTATGGGTGTTTGGGATGTTCTGGTGATCTTTTCTGCTGTCTTCACCACTCTTTGGAAAGCCTTCCGGTCAGAGACCGAGCAGCTGCCGTACCAGACTGAGAGGCTGCTGGTAAGGATACTCTCAATGGCGCCTCTGTAAAAAGTTGTGAGGGGGGGGGGCGGAAGGTCTGCTCTCCTCATCCATCGCAGGAAGTGTAGGCATTGCTGTGCCCTCTTGACAAGGGAGGTGGTGTTAGTAGTCCATGTTAGGTCGTCCGTGATGTGCACCCCCAGGAACTTAGTGCTTTCCACAGACTCCACAGCACTGCCACGGATGGTGAGTGGGGTGTGAGGTGAATGCTTCCTTCTGAAGTCAACTGTGATCTCCTTTGTTTTGTTGACGTTCAGTTGTAGATTGCTGTTATCACACCAGGCAATGAGTTGGTTCACCTCCTCTCTGTAGTCCGAGTTGTCGTCGTTGCTGATGAGGCCCACCACTGTTGTGTCATCTGCAAACTTGACGTGGTTTGAGTTGTACTTGGCACAGCTGTCATGGATCATCAGGGTGAACAACAGAGGGCTCAGAACACAGCCCTGGAAGACTCCAGTGTTCATGATGATGGTCTCAGAGGAGTTTTTTCCGACTCGTACTGTCTGGGGTCTGTCTGTGAGGAAGTCCAGTAACCAATTGCACAGTGTGGTGTTGATGCCAAGTGGGCCAAGTTTCCTTACCAGGTGTTGGAGAATGACTGTGTTGAAGGTGGAGCTGAAGTCGATGAAGAGCATCCGCACATAGCTGTTCTTGTTCTCCAGATGGTCCAGGCTAATGTGAAGTGCAGTCGCTATGGCATCATCAGTGGAGCGACTGGGGTGGTATGCAAACTGGAGTGGATCAAGTGCAGCAGGGAGTCTAGATGTTGTGTTCTTTAACGAGCCTTTCAAAGCACTTCATCACGATGGGGGTAAGTGCTATAGGTCTGTAGTCATTGAGTGTTGATGCTGGTGACTGTTTTGGCAGTGGTATGATGGTGGTGGCTTTGAAGCACTGAGGTACGATGGCTTGGCACAGGGAGGTATATAGAGGACTATATAGCAAGCTCATTCACTATATAGTCCTCTATATACCTCACAAATTCACAGGGACAACAAGAAAACACGGCAAAAAATAGTGACTAACATTTTCAAAAGATTTCTTGCTCAACTTTTTTTTTTTTCCAAATCAAGGTTCTTTTGTGTAGAATTATTAGGCTTGTATTGATGTCTCCATGAGCTACCCAAGTTTGAACTGACTTTTACGAAAGATTTGATTTTTTAAAAATTAAAATTGTATAAAGACTGATACATCCATCCATCCATTACCCATAACCACTTATACTTTGCAGGGTCGTGGGCAAGCTGGAGCCTATCCCAGGTGACTATGGGTGAGAGACGGGGTACACCCTGGACAAGTTGCCAGGTTATCGGAGGGCTGATACATAGAGACAAACAACCATTCACACCTACGGTCAATTCAGAGTCACCAGTTAACCTAACCTGCATGTCTCTGGACTGTGGGGGAAACTGGAGCACCCGGAGGAAACCCACGCGGACACGGGGAGAACATGCAAACTCCGCACAGAGAGGCCCTCATTGGCCGCTGGGCTCAAACACAGAATCTTCTTGCTGTGAGGCGACAGCGCTAACCACTACACCACAGTGTCGCCCTAAGAATGATAAAACAACAACAACAATAATAATAATAATAATTGGATAACACAAAGTGCAAGCACTTATTTCCAGTTATCGATGTTATCTTAAAATCCTTATTGTTCTCTCGAAATGAAGTCAGGTGTGTTTTACCAAATTCAAACTATTATTTCAAACTTGTACAAAAGGTGATTCAGCATATAAATGGTTTGCTGTCAATAAAAAATCCATTGGTTCGCTTTTCGCACACCGTTATTCATTGTGTTCCACTGTGTATGTTAGGTAAAAAAGGTCTCATGATAAAATGCTTGCTATGCTCGGTCCGTACGGCATGACCTCAAGCCAAATATTTTCCCCTCTGGCCCTCCCACTCAGTCAATAAGTACATAATTTGACTTGTTTTTTAGGTGTACACTAAACAACCAAAAGTATGTGAACACTTGGCTTATATATATTATACACACACAGTGTGGTCAGAAGTTTACATACAGTGACATGAATGTCATCTTGGATATGAAGGTCATGGCAATATTTGGGCTTTCAGTCATTTCTTTGAACTGTTCTTTTTCTGTGGCAGAATGATTGTACAGCATACAGCTTTAATAAAAAAAAAACACTACAATTTGGTGCACAAGTTTTAATTTTCTTTGGGTTTTCTGAAATCAACACAGGGTCAAAATTATACATACAGCACACCTAATATTTGGGTCCAATGTCTCTTCGCAAGATTCACCTTGACCAAACATTTTTGTTTACCATGAACAAGCTTCTGGCAGAATTCTGGTTGGATGTTTCATGACTCTTCATGGTAGAATTGGTTGAGTTCAATTAAAATTTTGTTTTTTTCTTGGCATGGACTCGACTTATAAGCACGGTCCATATATTTTCAATAGGGTTGAAGTCAGGACTTGTTTTAAGCTTAAATGTTAGCCTGCTTTATCCTCCACAACCAGCTCTGATGCGTGTTTGGGTTCATTGTCCTGTTGTAACTCCCAAGTTGTGTTCAAGTTTCTGATGGTTTATGCTGAAGAATTCTGAGGTAGTCCTCCTTCTTCATTATTCCATCCACTTTGTGCAATGAACCAGTTCCACTGGCAGCAAAACAGCCCCAGAGCATGATGATCCTACCACCAGCTAGTACAGTGTCCCTCTGTACATGGTGGTCATTGTGGCCAAACAACTCAATCTTTGTCTCATCTGACCATACGGCTTTCCTCCAGAAGGCTTTTTCTTTGTCCGTGTGGTCAGCTTCAAACTTTAGTTAAGCTTGAAGGTGTCAATTTTGGAGCAGGGGGTTATTTCTTGGACAGCAGCCTCTTAGTCCATGGTGATCTGAACTGTAGACAGAGATCCATCAGCTTCCAGTTCATGGCAGGGCTGTGCCATGGTGGTTCCCAGGTTGTTCCTGACCATCCAAATCAATTTCCTTTCAGCCGAGGGTGACAGTTTGGGTTTTCTTGAAGCAAAGTGGCTTGGCAAAGTGACTACACTTCACAATAACTTGGATACAATTGTTTGAACTGATCTCGGAATTTGCATTTGTTTAGAAATGGCTCCAAGAGACATTCCGGAGTTGTGTATATCTGCGATCCTCTCTCTCAGATCTGCACCGAGCTGCTTGGACTTTCCCCATTTTACTGTGTGCTGGTCAATCCAATGAGTGCTGTAAACAAACCCTTTTTATGAAGGTACAGGAGAAGCTACCAGCTGTAGTCAATCATGATCACTAACAGGAAGTTAAGAGACCTTGGCCTTGGCAAGATAGACATTTTGGAAATTTCAGCACCTCTGAATTAATAATCCAAGTGAGCGTATGTACATTTTTGACCCTGCGTTGATTTCAGAAAACCCAAAGAAAATTAAGGCGGACTAAATATCGAATGGGACATTCAACAAGCATGGGCATGATGGTCAGGTGTCAACATATATTCAGGATGCCCAAAATGGAGTACAAAGAAACAGGATGTAGTTTTGGATTACTGCCTACGATCAACTGAGTAAAATAGAAACGAGATGGTCAATGATGGCGTCGCTCACTCCGGCCCCATCTAGTCCAGAAGGAACGATCTAAAGTGGGCCACCTTGCGCAATAAATGTTGCAAGCTATATCCACTATATACAAGCTATATATAGAAGTGATATCCACCCTAGGAACACCGACCTATTTGCCAGAAAGAATCCAAAACGGTGAGGAATTGACCGAGAAGAAGCAATTTTTATGTTGAACTGCTTACTCATTAAGGCTTAATTAGTCTGTAACGTCATTAATAATTGTAATGAAGCAAATCTGGGTAGAAGTTATATGCACCCTAGGTTCCCCTACCTTCATGCCAGAAAGAATCAAAATTGGTGAAGAATTGAGGGAGAAGAAGCAATGTGTGTGGAAACTGCTCATTAGGGATTGATTAAATTACTCCATATCTTCATTATTAATTGCAATTATGCAAATTTGGGTAGAAGCTATCTATATGCACCCCAGGCAGACCGAACTTCCTGCCAAAAAGAAAAATCGGTGAAGAACTGAGAGACAAGAAACGATTTTCGTGAAACGTAGACAATGCTGGAGAACACACGATGGCATAAACTCATCACTTGTCGGCCGGATGAGCTAATAATAATAATAATAATAATAATGGCTCTGAGGTGTTGTATTACAGAAATATAAAGACAGTCACCGAGTTATTCATAGCTATGGGTTAAATGGAAATAATACCTGTGCCATTGTATAAAATAGATGCTATATAAAAACAAAAATAATGCATAAGCTACTTTAGAAATACTCACGGCCTACTCTATTTGAAAAATAGAAACAGGCCTCACCTCACTCATCAGTCTTTTAAATCAAGTTGCGCATAAACGTAAACGCACAAGACGAACTAAATGGGATGAACGATCACCAGTAAATTAGCAGACACATGCACGGCTCAGCCGATTTGCATTTGGCGACAGCCACAAAATTGCATAAAAGGTAAAGGCCACACAGCTGAAATAATGACTGAAAGATAAAGCGAGACTCTCAGAGATAGAAGTGGAAGCTATTTTGCCAATAAAACTATATTGCCTACTATTTAACAGTACATCACCTGAAAGGCCAAGCTCTAAATTATAGAAAAGGCAAATTAGGTGTGAACCAAGTGACATGAAAATGGAAAATCTACATTCATTGGATATGAGCAATCGTGCGCT
The DNA here is from genome assembly GCF_027579695.1 of Neoarius graeffei. Taxonomy (NCBI): domain Eukaryota; kingdom Metazoa; phylum Chordata; class Actinopteri; order Siluriformes; family Ariidae; genus Neoarius; species Neoarius graeffei. Next base: position 99,251,059 of record NC_083569.1, read on the forward strand.
CCGATTCAGCCGATATCCTAGTCGTAGAGTAGCCATATACCATGAGTAGAGAAAAACAAAATGGCAACCGAGGATGAAATAAAAACTCTACTTGAACACAAAATGGCAAATATTATCAAGTATTTAAAAGAAACAGAAATAGCTAAATTAATATAGTCCCTCCCCCCCAGCCCAGTCGGTGGCGGTAATGCACTTTTAAGTTGGTTTGCCAACTGACAAAAAACCCTCAAGAAAAACATCCCCGAAAAAATACAAAATCAATAAAAATCTGGAATTTAAAAAAAAAAAAAAAAAAAAAAAAGTATTTGATGGCAAGAACGTATTTTTATAAATTTTTCAAGAATTATCGCATTTTTCACAAATTGCTCCCGTCATTTCGCTGGCTTGCTTACATTCGAAGCAGAAATTATTTTGTTGGACATTTTGTATTAAAAAAAAAGTTTTTATTGATTGAATTTGCAAAAAATACAAATAAAAACACTCCGTGTGTCAAAATCCAGTGAAAGAGGATAGAATAAAACAGTTATTCCACTCAATCTGGTCGTACACGGCTTAAGCCTAGGTCACAACCGGACGCACGATTTTTTGGCTGTGCGATTTTTGGCGTTTCCCAAATCGCTGCGTTTTTTTTGTTCATGGAGAAAGACGCAAGTTGGCTGCAAGTTTCTCTTGCAACCTGAAAAAAACGTAAGCGCCCGTAGAGTTTGTTTGACATGACAAAGAACCTCTGCAGCCGGTCTACGGCTCGAAAATCAGCACGTCACACGTGCGCCCTCCGTGCGTTTCTTGCACGTAGACCGGCCGTAGGAGCACGTACGGCCGGTTGTGACCGAGGCTTTATAAACAACTCGGTGCTACGCGCCTCATCGGCTGTCAGCTCGTGTCCGACTCGATTTTGTGGAATAACTTAAATATCTTCTGTTCCCAGGTGATTATGGACACCAATCACATTACATCACATCCAGAGAGAAATGTTATGCGATGCTATATTAATTTTAATTCCAAGCAAAACGTCTCAACCATAAATCTCACACGCCAATGCGCGTTCCGAGAAAACGTGAAATAATCACAGAGGACAGCAGGTTAAAACCGATTTTAGGTTTTTATTAGCGTGTTCTAAAACAGATATTGATAAGTTAACGACAACAGCTGGATCGAAACAACATAAATGGCACACGTCTCTCTCACTTTACACTTATTGCATCAGGCTTCTCTTTTTTTTTTTCGCTCATGTGTAGTAATAAGTAGAACCCGTGCAGAGAACCCCAGCAGGAACGTCCACATCCCATCCTCATGTCACATGACCAGGAAAGGAAAGGACGCAGCATGAACCACAGCAGCAAGCGGCGATGTCATCGTCGATATGATTTCAGGAAGCTGGGAAAACGGGCTGACCGTGATTGGAACCGATTCAGCGCCGGTTCTGGGTCACTGTATGCACTGTATGAGTTCACTTTGGGCACAGAGTCAATGAGTGTGTTGGAGTCATGGCGATGCAGTCAGGTTAAATGGCGTGTGTGTGATTCTATATATCTAAGGTGATGAGGTGCTTCACAGGAAGCCTTCTTTCCGAAACTGCTCCTGAAGGATGCTCTTGTACTCGTCAAAGCCGCCGTCGATGCGCTGGACTCGGCCCGTCTCGCACACCCACAGCTCCTTACACACCAGCCGGATGAGGCGCTCGTCGTGTGAGACCAACACGACACCACCCTGAGAGAGAACGTCACATGATCCAAATTAATCACTGCATTCGTTGCAGTAAAACACTTCACTTTGCTCTGTTATTAACCTCGCTTGCTTGGTCTTTACGGGAAAATATCGGACCTCGGTCTTGACAGTACGGACCGAGCAGCTCGGTCCGTACTGTCAAGACCGAGGTCCGATATTTTCCCGTAAAAACCAAGCAAGCGAGGTTAATGACAGTTTATTATATGGCTTTTTTTTTTTTTATTTCCAAGATTAAAACAGACACAGTCATTATAACGAGGCATGACGCTACTTTCAGTTACATCAGTGCTGCTCGTGAGTGGAATTAGCCTGGGCCCGCCCATCCTAAGCGTGACGCAACATGAGGGCCTGTTGCGAGCTTAGTCTGGCCAGGCAAGCTATCTACAGCTCTTCCAAGCTCCCGAAAAATCGGGAACCGATCAACTTTGAGCATCTCCAACGGCCCTGGGTAGAGGCGTGTTCAAGGCAGTGACGTAGTAGAACTGCGACCGGAAGCCATAGATTGTTTACAGAATCTATGCCGGAAGCGCTTCATTCACTAGAAACATTACGAACATGGAGCAAGTTCTCATTGAAAATGGAGCAAAGAGCAGCCCTGGAGGTATTTATTGAAAGGAAGGCCGTTTTCGCCTTGCTCCCGACCGGCTTTGGTAAGAGTTTAATCTACCAGTTAGCCCCGTCGCGTCACATACGTCAGAGGAAAGAGTGATGTGATTGGTTTAAGCTTCGTCACAGCCTTTTCTGGCTTCGACCAGTAGCAAACTGAGGCATTTCAGGGAGGCGGGTCAACCACGGGCTCTGGGAAACGGTTGGGCTTAATATCTTGGCCAGACCAAATGCTCGGAGAGCTTTGAAGTCGCGTTAGCCAGACTAGAGTGGAATTCCATTCCAATTGACATTAGAAATCAATCAAATTATCTCATCTCATCTCATTATCTCTAGCCGCTTTATCCTGTTCTACAGGGTCGCAGGCAAGCTGGAGCCTATCCCAGCTGACTACGGGCGAAAGGCGGGATACACCCTGGACAAGTCGCCAGGTCATCACAGGGCTGACACATAGACACAGACAACCATTCACACTCACATTCACACCTACGGTCAATTTAGAGTCACCAGTTAACCTAACCTGCATGTCTTTGGACTGTGGGGGAAACCGGAGCACCCGGAGGAAACCCACGCGGACACGGGGAGAACATGCAAACTCCGCACAGAAAGGCCCTCGCCGGCCACGGGGCTCGAACCCAGGACCTTCTTGCTGTGAGGCGACAGCGCTAACCACTACACCACCGTGCCACCGTGGTCAAGGCTGTCAACATTAAATTTTAGTGCTTAATTTTTCTCCATGTTTGCTGCCCTGCCTATCGGTGTTTTTCTGATGCCATCCGTCATGTTGTCTTGTCAGTTTGTCTAGTATTACTGTTATTTTTTTTATTTTTTTTTTTATATATGTGTTTGGTGTCTATGTCCTGCTTGTTTATAGCTTGTTAGTTTCTTATTGTGTCTTGTATTATAAATGTTGTTGATGTTTGTTGTTGTTGCTTAATGTTGTTCTTGGTTTTGTTTGTAGTAATTGTTTGGTGTTGAGTTTATGTTGGCTTGTGTGTAAATGTATTTTAGTTTTTTTTTTTTAATTCAGATTTAGTTTTTTTTATTTGGAAATGTGTTATTTGATTATGTTTTAATTTTTTGTTCTTTTAGGGTGACTATTTTAACATCAGTCCAGGGACAGCAGATGCAAAATAGCCTTCTGGCTAATTCTGGCATATTTACATTTGTTTAAATGTTTTATTAAAGTGCCATTCCACCATTGGATGTATTCTTTGGCATAAAATACAATATATTTTATGACAACATGACTAGACAGAGAAGTCTTTTAGCTTCAAAATGATATATCAAACATAATTTTTTGACAACAAGTATATTAATTTTGCGACCAAAGTCACCTTCCCTTTTAATTTCCGCGCGGTAGTGAAACGTGATGTCATCGGCAGGTTCCCCTTCTTGTGTACCACGTCACGTGTGACGTGGCACAGATTATCAGCAATGGCGGATAGAACGCGATTTCCACTTGTCGATTGCTGTGTCGATATTCACCATCGACCGTCTCCTTTGGGCATCGCTTGCTATTTTCCTTCGCTTCTTTTCCGAAGCTGACAGTCGCGTTCTATCCGCCATTGCTGATAATCTGTGCCACGTCACACGTGACGTGGTACACAAGAAGGGGAACCTGCCAATGACATCACGTTTCACTACCACGTGGAAATGAAAAGGGTAGGTGACTTTGGTCGCAAAATTAATATACTTGTTGTCAAACAATTATGTTTGATATATCATTCTGAAGCTAAAAGATTTCTCTGTCTAGTCATGTTGTCATAAAATATATTGTATTTTATGCCAAAAAAATACATCCAATGGTGGAATGGCACTTTAATGTGCATTGTCCCTGATAACTAAACCTTTAAATAAAAATAAATAAAATCAGATTTGTAACGTAGTTGAGTCACGCATGCGGAATAAAACAGCTAGCGGTTTCAAAACTGAATTTCTGTTCGCGGTTAGAGGTTTCTGAACACTCTTCATTATTCATCTCTTAAATAACTCAGTGACTTATTTGTCTTTCGGCCGTTTTTGATTTCCAATTTTGTTTTTTTGCAGCACTGAAAGTCGGTGCCGAGGGAGGAAGGAAAGAATAATGAGTTAAATTTATATAACGCCTTTCACAAACCCAAGGACGCTTTACACAGGAGTTATCAAAAAAAAAAAGCCACACGAGGAAGAATAGTGTGAGGTAAAGAGGAAAGTTTTCAAGTTAGCTTTGAAGGAAGAGAGAGTGGAACAGTCACGAAGCGATTGTGGTAACGAGTTCCAAAGTTTAGGAGCAGCAACACTGAATGATCTGCCACCCATAGATGCCAGTTTAAAACGAGGACCAGTCAGAAGATCTGAGGGAGCGGGAGGGACAGTACAAATTAATTAGCTCACAGAGATAGGAAGGAGCAAGACCATGAAGCAAGATTTTGTATTTAATCTGAGAAATAACTGGCAACCAATGCAGATGTGAGCAGTGCGCTTGGTGAGTGTGAGGATTCTTGCTGCTGAGTTTTGGATGGACTGCAGGCGATTGAGCAATGTGGCAGGGAGACCATAAAAGAGAGAACTGCAATAGTCAAGGCGAGAAAAAATAAACGCATTGACCAACATTTTGGCATCAGTTTCCAAAAGAAAAGGGCGGAGATGTGCAATATTGCGGAGGTGAAAGAAAGCATTCTTAGTAATTAGTTTAAAATGGGGTTCAAACGTAAGGGTGGAGTCAAAGAGAACTCCAGGGTTTTTTATAACGTGGGAAGGACTAATAGACACAACATCAACATCAATAGTGAAACTGGAGAAGTTCTGAACCTGTCTTTTGGTACCTACTAATAGAACCTCTGTTTTGCCAGCATTAAGTTTAAGGCAGTTCTTATGCAGCCATTGCTTAAGGTCAGTGATGCAAGTCCTTAGCAGCTGGACAGAAGCTATGGAAGGGGTGATAGTGATGTAGATTTGCATGTCATTAGCATAACAATGAAAGTTAAGGCCATGGTTACGAATAATTTGGCCTATAGGAGAAACATATAATATAAAAAGAAGGGGACCAAGGACAGAACCCTGAGGCACACCTTGAGTAACAGTCACAGTGGATGATTTATGAACACCAATAGAGATGAACTGTTGCCTGTTTGCTAGATATGACTGAAACCAGGCTAAAGCTAAACCAGTAATACCAAAAGAAGATTGGATGGATGGATGGATGGATGGAAGGAAGGAGCAAGGAAAGAAGGAAGAAAAGAAGAAAGAAGGGGAAGGAAGATAGGAGGGGGAAGGAAAGAAGGTGAAGGAAAGGGAAAAAGAAGGACAGAAAGAAGGAAGAAAAGGGGAAGGAAAGAAGAAAGGAACAAAGAAAGGAAGGAAAGGGAAAGAAAGAATGGGAAGGAAGATAGGAAGGAAAGAAGAAAGGAAGGGGAAGGACGGGGAAAAAGAAGAAAGGAAGGAGAAGGAAAGGGAAAAAGGACAAAGAAGGAAGAAAAGGGGAAGGAAAGAAGAAAGGAAGGAAAGGGAAAGAGAATGGGAAGGAAGATAGGAAGGAAAGAAAAGAAGAAAGGAAGGGGAAGGAAAGAAAGAAGGAAAGAACAAAGGAAGGGGAAGGAAAGAAGAAAGGAAGATAGGAAGGAGAAGGAAAAAGAAGGAAGAAAAGGGAAGGAAAGAAGAAAGGAAAGAAGAACAGAAGGGGAAGGAAAGTCCGTAATCACCCATGGGCATTATGGGAAAATTCTGCCCACCAAGGAACCAATCAGAGCACACGATTTTACCAGCAGTAGCTCGTGCCATATGACAACGGATATTAATAATCAGCTGTGAGTTACAGTCGTTCAGCTTCACACGACTCTGTGGTTAATTATTTTCCTACAGCTGTAAAGGTTTTATTCCTTACATCTACAGTTTAGAAAAATGCACGGCTGTAAACAAATCAGAGCTTAAATTTATATTGTAGAGCCAGCACTAAAACACACAAAAAGAAAAAGAGTGATAGCTGAAAACAAACTCCTCAAATATCATGATATTTAAGTTATTCCACGAAATCGAGTCGTAGACGAGCTGATGGAGCCACATTCACTGGATTTTGAGAAACGGAGCATTTTTATTTTTTAGCAAATATTCGATAAATAAAAACTTCATACAGAACGTCCGACAAAATCATTTCCGCTTAGAATGGAAACAAACCGGCGAAATGACAGGAGCAATTTGTGAAAAACGTTATAATAATTCTTGGGGGAAAAAAAAAAAAGTTCTTACAATCAAATACTTTCATTCCATATTTCGGCATTTTGTTTTCGAGTAGAGTTTTCATTTCATCCTTGGTTGCTTCAGCAACACGCGCCGCCATTTTGTTTTTCTCTACTCACAGTATATGAGCTGATATCCTTGTAGAAGAGTAGCCAATCAATCAGAGCCCACGATTGCTCATATCCAGTGAATGTGGATAGAATTAAAAAAAAAAAATTTGAGTATTGATCTATCCATCACGTTTATAGCATTTGCTTCAGGACCATAGTGGAGAATTTCACAACGGTTCTCTGGACTGAAACGGTCTAGACAGAATTAGATTGGATTTAAAATCGCGGCACCAGTAATCTGTAAACACTTAAGTCAGTAGAAAATATGGTCTCACCTTGAACGTGTTTAATGACTTGGCAAGGGCTTCAATAGTTTCCATGTCCAGGTGATTGGTCGGCTCATCGAGCACGTAGAAATTGGGACTGAAAAGCAGAGAGAGCAGGTTTCGGTTCAGGATGAAGTAAATGAGACAAATATCCTCCACTGAAAAAATAAATCTTGTTTATCTGATAATTAACAGCGCCGTCGTTTTATTTGTACGACGCAGAAAACTCAACCGACACCATAAACGACTGGATTACCAAGGCATGGTCATCTGAGCAAAAGCGACACGGCTCTTCTGTCCTCCTGAAAGACTCGCCACGGGCCGCGTCGCCAACTCGCCACTGATCCCGTACCGCCCCAGCTGACGCCTGTATTCCTCCTCGGTCCGACCTGAACACATTAGTAAGAGATATGCAACGATATACAGTGTGACAATAATTCATGATAGAGTTCATTATCTGGCTGCACACAGCCAGGTTCCCCCTCCTCGCTGCAATCGTGTTGTTTAGAGAGCAGACAGAGCAATAACATAAAACAGTGGGAATACTTGTGACTTCACTGTAGGCGGAAGTATCACAGCTCGAATACAACACTGATATGACATACGAGCTCCATCTGGGACATGCATCTCTGTGTGTCACTCGTGGGGAAATCGATGAGGGAGTGGTTTTGATAAATTTGGAAACTCACACGTTGGCTTGACGATATGAAGTTTATCTTTTTGTGTTGAAAAACTTGCATTTTTCATATGAAAAAACACAGCGCGGATCTGAGCGACCTATTTCCTGATATTTCACTCCGATGTCGTCACTCCGAGCGTTTTCCTGCTGACTTGTCAAAATGGTAAACCAGTTCAAAATTATTTTGATTAACTTGTGTATTTTTGCTCACCGTGTCCATATAATATAAACGAACGTTACGTGGTGGTGCGACGATATGACGTTTATCTTCTCGTGTTGACTCGTTCACACGTCACCACTCGAAGATAAACTTCATATCTTCGCACCACTGTACAAGATCCTCTAATACCCTGTCCACACTAGGGATTTTGTACCGATACGATACTACTTTCGTACCGCAACACCTGTCCACACTAACAACTCTACCGGTACTGTAGCGGTATAACTGTATAGGTACGAAACCCACAAATGTATGGGTTTCGTACCGGTACAGTATCAGTACTGTAGCGCTTCGCTGTAGTGTGGACAGATGAAGCGGCTCTGTATCGATACAAATATAATGCGCATGCGCAAAGTCACACACCTCAATCGATGTCTTTGCTGAATAAAATAGTGAACGGAGATTCGTTTGTTTCTTTCTCAACCGCCTCGCGCGTTTTATACGATTCGACTGAATAAATGACCACCAGAAATACAGACTGTACATTGACAACAAAAAGCGCACACACGTCGTTTCATCCGCCATATTCTCGGAAGGAAGTTACTAGGTAACCACGGAAACATTTCGCGCACGCGCATTTCAACTACCGTGAAAGAAAACCGCAAACATTTCTCGCTAGTGTGGACAGATTCCACTTTCGTACCGGTATAAGCGTGAACACAGCATGTGTTTTACTCCAACCATTACAAATGTGAATAGGAAGTAAAATGTTGCATTTTCTTTTTTTAAATAAATCATTTTCTTCATTTAATTTTTTTTTCAGAAATTTCGTGGGAAAATCGAATCGTGAATTGGACGAATTGTTAAATGCCTAATTATTAATGAGGAAAATCTGATTTCAAGGAAAACCCCTAACCTGAAATGTGCCGATATTGAAATATTTGTGATGTGTTTAGCGACTGTGGTGCGAGTTTGTTTGTCGGTGCTGTATTTTCATCAGTCCTGTGAGAAGGTAGCGATTGTGTTTCGCTCTGATGTCACAGGAAGACGACGCTGGTGTGTTTACCGTGACGTCTTTTCCAGTATCATCCAATGTTGAACTAGTGGAGACTGTATACACTGGACTCAAAGTCCCAGAACGCAACGGAGGCAGAGACTCGGCTCGGCTAGTTAGCGATTTACGAGATGATGGCCTGTTTAATCAGAGTGTGTGCGCAAAACAACGAGGCAAGAGAGCTGGACAGACTAAAGCGCCGCTGCATCACTACTGAACGGCATTGTGGGTAACGGAGGAAACCAGCAACCGGAGTAAAACGCCACTGAACGGTCAATATAAAGATGAATACGCAGGTTATGCAGGGCAAGTCTGTTCTTTTATGCCCGTTTAGAGCACATCATCAACACTTTGGTTGTCATACTGTACCAGGAAACTTGTTGAGAAGCAGCTCCACTGAACAAACGTTGAGATCCAGCTGGTCTACATGGTGCTGACTGAAATAACCAATCTTCAGGTTTCTGTTGGAAAACGAACAAAAACATCTACAGTCCTGTTTCTTTTTCTTCAAAGCGGCACTTTTAGAAAACTTGCTCACATGATTAAACAAAAGCAGCTCCTTATTAACGTCGAGTTTTACGTACGCTCGATTTGCAAGTGGCGTCAAAGCAAAATAGGAACCCGGATGTCGGCCATGCTGGTGGAGATACAAACGCGGGGTCAAGCTACATTCCATACAAAACTGTCACGTGTGTACAACTCTCTTTCTTTTAGCTACGGTTGTGGTTACAACAGTATGCGTTCCGATTTTTTAGAATTCCGTTTGTGATTCGGAAAGAGGCCGAGGAAACTCTGAGGCTTAGTACGAAGAAGAGACGAGGGGGATCAGGACACTTCGTTTGTCACGGTTTTCAAGTTCTGCTGCAGGAAGCCAACCCAACGTCTTTACGCTGACCTCAGCAGCCCATGGCATACATCAACCCACCGGACGTTTGGTCCAGGTGAGCTAAAAATTAAAATCCCTCACATTTCTGAGTTTCAAAAAGGCACGTATACAGTGCTGAGCGTAAATGAGTGCACCCCCATTGAAGAGTAACATTTTAAACAATCTCTCAATGAACACAAACAATTTCCAAAAAAGTTTAATATAACATCTGTTTAACTTATAACGTGAAAGTAAGGTTAATAATATAAACTTAGATTACACATTTTTCAGTTTTACTCAAATTAGGGTGGTGCAAAAATGAGTACACCCCACAACAAAAACTACTACATCTAGTACTTTGTATGGCCTCCATGATTTTTAATGACAGCACCAAGTCTTCTAGGCATGGAATGAACAAGTTGGCGACATTTTGCAGCATCAATCTTTTTCCATTCTTCAACAATGACCTCTTTTAGTGACTGGATGCTGGATGGAGAGCGATGCTCAACTTGTCTCTTCAGAATTCCCCATAGGTGTTCGATTGGGTTCAAATCAGGAGACATACTCGGCCACTGAATCACTTTCACCCTGTTCTTCTTCAGAAATCCAACAGTGGCCTTAGATGTGTGTTTAGTCATGTTGGAAAAGTGCACGATGACCAAGGACACGGAGTGATGGTAGCAGCTTCTCTTTCAGTATAGAGCAATACATCTGTGAATTCATGATGCCATCAATGAAATGCAGCTCCCCGACACCAGCAGCACTCATGCAGCCCCACATAAGGACACTGCCACCACCATGTTTCACTGTAGGCACCATGCAGTTTTCTTTGTATTCCTCACCTTTGCGACGCCATACAGTTTTGAAGCCATCAGTTCCAAAAACATTTATCTTGGTCTCATCACTCCAGAGTATAGAGTCCCAGTAGTCTTCATCTTTGTCAGCATGGACCCTGGCACACTCTAGGTGGGCTTTTTTGTGCCTGGGCTTTAAGAGAGGCTTCTTTTGTGGACGGAATCCATGCATGCCATTCCTCTGCAGTGTAGAGTAGAGTAGAGTGGGGGAAAAAGCCCCCCTTAAGGAAAATTCAGTTTTTCTCCAAGTTGAAATGAACCATGTGTTTAGTTTTAATCATAGTTTTTGACAACAGTGACATGAACAATAATGCCACCTAAAGTTTGCCTAAAGTTAATACTTAATTTTTTTTTTTTAAACAAAAACAAACATTGTGCCAAGGGGGCCTTTTACCCCCCCAGTGGGGTAAAAGGCCCCCTGAGGTGGGGCAATAGGCCCCCTCACTCAAAAAAAAGCTGTTTGGATAGCAAAAGTGTTTACTTAAGCCTATAATGTGAAAGAAACAAGAAAATATCCCTGAATTAATGAATAGATGCATTATTTTATTATATTTCGCATTTTAATTTCAATATAATTTTATGTGGATTGAACATGAATTAAGGGGGCGTTTTACCCCACAGACTACACTTTTACAAAAAAGGGTCTTACTTTCAAAATGTGATTCAACTTTTTATACCTAATGTATTTTTTTTAACGTACTGACTTGTCTACTCATATCACATACACAGCTGTGATATCTGACGAAATAGCAGCTATCTAAATACAGTTTTACTGATATCTGAAAATCATATATCACTTACCATGAAATTTGATTTCTCTCCGCTGCGTTGCTGATATGCGATCCACAGTGGATATTTGTATATCCCTGTTCTCAAGCCAGTCCAAAGCAACAATAGAAATGTAACTTTGCGCCATCTGGTGGTTATTTGGGGTAAAACAGGCCGGGGGCGTATTACCCCACTCTACTCTACGCCGTATTGTGTCACGGGAAATAGTCACCCCAGTTTGGCTTTCTACTTCTTTAGATAACTGCAGTGAACTTGCATGCAGATTTTCTTCAACCCTTCTCATCAGAAGACGCTCCTGTCGAGGTGTTAACTTCCGTGGACGACCTGGACGTCTCTGTGAGATGGTTGCAGTTCCATCTTTCTGAAATTCTTGGACCAGTTTTGCGACAGTATTCTGACTGATAAGTAATGCTTCGCTGATCTTCTTGTAGCCTTCACCTTTGTGGTGGAAAGAATTTATTTTCTTTCTCAGGTCTTGTGTCATTTCTCTTCCACGTGGTGCCGTTGCTGACAGCATGAAATGGGAAGGGGTTTTCTTTAAGTAACACCCTTTTATAGGTCAACTGTCTGCTGGACACCTGTGTAATGACTAATTAGACTCACCGGTGATTGAATTCTTGTTAAATTAGACGTTTGTAGTCAACAATTTAGCTTTGCTCCAGAGACTTTCAGTGGGGTGTACTCATTTTTGCACCACCCTAATTTGACTAAAACTGAAAAATGTGTAATCCAAGTTATATTATTAATCTTACTTTCACGTTATAAGTTAAACAGATGTTATATTAAACTGTCTTGTCAACATTTTGGAAATTGTGTTCATTGAGATATTGTTTAAAACAGGGCTTTTCAAAGTGTGGGGCGCGCCTCCCCTAGGGGGCACCAGAGTTCTTCAGGGGGGGCGCAACATGAGGAAAAATAAACCAGAATAAGTTACTATTGCGGACATTTAGTGAACTTCAGCTAGCCTTTGCCAGAGACAAAATGGATCGATTTTTAGTACCTAAAGCTACAGTGAGTGAGGAGACAGAGTCTGGGCCAAGCAAAAAAAAGAAGTATGACCACGATTATTTAAAGTTTGGATTTTCATGGACTGGATCTGAAGATGCTCCACTGCCACAGTGTGTTGTCTGCCAAGAGGTGCTAGCTAACGATGCTATGAGATGTTTAAAATGTGTAAAACAAGATTTTTTTTAAAAAGCAGATGTTTAAAATGTGTAAAAAAAAGAGGTTTTAAAAAGCACAGATGTTTAAAATGTGTAAAAAAATGATGTTTTTTAAAAAGCAGATGTTTAAAATGTGTAAAAAATAGGTTTTAAAAAAGCACAGATGTTTAAAATGTGTACAAAAGAGGTTTTAAAAAGCACAGGTGTTTAAAATGTGTAAAAAAATGATGTTTTTTAAAAAGCAGATGTTTAAAATGTGTAAAAAATAGGTTTTAAAAAAGCACAGATGTTTAAAATGTGCAAAACAAGATGTTTTTTTTAATAAAGCAGATGTTTAAAATGTGCAGAAAGAGGTTTTAAAAAAGCAGATGTTTAAAATGTGTAAAAAAAGGTTTTAAAAAGCATAGATGTTTAAAATGTGTAAAAAAGAGGTTTTAAAAGAGCACAGATGTTTAAAATGTGCAAAACAAGATGTTTTTTTTAAAAAGCAGATGTTTAAAATGTGTAAAAAGGGGTTTTAAAAAGCACAGATGTTTAAAATGTGTAAAAAGGGGTTTTAAAAAGCACAGATGTTTAAAATGTGTAAAACAATGTTTTAAAAAAAGCAAAAATGTTTAAAATGTGCAAAAATAGGTTTTAAAAAAGCACAGATGTTTAAAATGTGTAAAACAAGATGTTTTAAAAAAAGCAGATGTTTAAAATGTGTACAAAAGAGGTTTTCAAAAGCACAGATGTTTTAAAAGTGTAAAAGAAAAAAAATATGTACAACAACCATTTTTTTAAAATACGAATGGAACATTAAGTATAGCAACAACAAAAATTGTAAGGGGGGCGCTGTTGTTTATTTGCTCTCTGAGGGGGGGGCTGACTCTCCCACACTTTGAAAACCCCTGGTTTAAAATGTTACTTTTTATTTACGCTGAGCACTGTACATTACTTAAATCAACACATATACCAACTTTCAAGACCGTACCACTCAGAGATTTCAAGTTCTGCTCCGGAAACAAAACCTACCCCGAAGACTAACCTGAGAGACCGAGTCTGAAATTGTTTCCGCGGAAACATGAAAAATTAAAATGAATATTTCTTCGTATGAAAAGGCACATCTACATCACCTTGTTACCTCGTTCCATCAAGGCGGACGCTCATGACGTAGCACATTTTGATCACGTGGTTGCAAGTCATCTATAAACAAAAGTCTGATCGTTTCATTTTAAACTAACTGCTCATGAAATCCCGGGTGGAGAACGGTGCCTCACCTGTGGGCGTGCCTGGTGCCGCTGACGGGTGTGAGCTCGCCCATGAGCAGCTTCAGTAATGTGGACTTACCGGCTCCGTTCTCACCGACCTGAAAAACGGCAATCAAAAGAAACACCGGATCGCTCTTAGTGTTAGGCTGTGTCTTTAGAAAAGTAGTTCGACTGATACACAGGTCACGTACGATACAGATCCGGGAGTCGAGATCGGCGGAGACGCAGAGACCTCTGAAGAGCCGCTGCTGGGGCGTGTAGTAAAACTCCACCTCGTCCAACTGCAGGATGGGAGGAGACAGCTTTTCAAAATTATCCGGAAACCTGCAAAACAGAGCACTGCGTCTTTACACGAGGACATGGAGGGCACCGTTCCTGAAGGAGTGACGGAGAACTTTAAAAAGTGTGCAGACGAGGATTCACCAGGACACAAATAGAGATACACCCACTCATTCTTATTTAAAAGGAAGAGAACGGGAAGTAAAAAAAAAAAAAATGCACTTGCTTGCCGTAGAAAACCAGAAGCTATGGGATGAAAGATTTTTCTAGACCTCCAGTTCATCCGAAAAATACAATTTAATGTCTGCTGATTTTTTTTTTTTTTGGACAGACATCCAGGATAAAGCGGCTAGAGATGAGAATCGTTAAAAATGACATCCAGTGGTGCTTGAAAGTTTGCGAACCCTTTAGAATTTTCTATATTTCTGCATAAACATCATCAGATTTTCACACAAGTCCTAAAAGTAGATAAAGAGAACCCAGTTAAACAAATGAGACAAAAATATTATACTTGGTCATTTATTTATTGAGGAAAATGATCCAAAATTACATATCTGTGAGTGGCAAAAGTATGTGAACCTCTAGGATTAGCAGTTAGTTTGAAGGTGAAATTAGAGTCAGGTGTTTTCAATCAATGGGATGACAATCAGGTGTGAGTGGGCACCCTGTTTTATTTAAAGAACAGGGATCTATCAAAGTCTGATCTTCACAACACATGTTTGTGGAAGTGTATCATGGCACGAACAAAGGAGATTTCTGAGGACCTCAGAAAAAGCGTTGTTGATGCTCATCAGGCTGGAAAAGGTTACAAAAGCATCTCTAAAGAGTTTGGACTCCACCAATCCACAGTCAGACAGATTATGTACAAATGGAGGAAATTCAAGACCATTGTTACCCTCCCCAGGAGTGATCGACCAACAAAGATCACTCCAAGAGCAAGGCGTGTAATAGTCAGTGAGGTCACAAAGGACCCCAGGGTAACTTCTAAGCAACTGAAGGCCTCTCTCACATTGGCTAATGTTAATGTTCATGAGTCCACCATCAGAACACTGAACAACAATGGTGTGCATGGCAGGGTTGCAAGGAGAAAGTCACTGCTCTCCAAAAAGAACATTGCTGCTCGTCTGCAGTTTGCTAAAGATCACGTGGAAGGCTATTGGAAAAATGTTTTGTGGACGGATGAGACCAAAATAGAACGTTCTGGTTTAAATGAGAAGCGTTATGTTTGGAGAAAGGAAAACACTGCATTCCAGCATAAGAACCTTATCCCATCTGTGAAACATGGTGGTGGTATCATCATAGTTTGGGCCTGTTTTGCTGCATCTGGGCCAGGACGGCTTGCCATCATTGATGGAACAATGAATTCTGAATTATACCAGTGAATTCTAAAGGAAAATGTCAGGACATCTGTCCATGAACTGAATCTCAAGAGAAGGTGGGTCATGCAGCAAGACAACGACCCTAAGCACACAAGTCATTCTACCAAAGAATGGTTAAAGAAGAATAAAGTTAATGTTTTGGAATGGCCAAGTCAAAGTCCTGACCTTAATCCAATCAAAATGTTGTGGAAGGACCTGAAGCGAGCAGTTCATGTGAGGAAACCCACCAACATCCCAGAGTTGAAGCTGTTCTGTACGGAGGAATGGGCTAAAATTCCTCCAAGCCGGTGTGCAGGACCGATCAACAGTTACCGCAAACATTTAGTTGCAGTTATTGCTGCACAAGGGGGGTCACACCAGATACTGAAAGCAAAGGTTCACATACTTTTGCCACTCACAGATATGTAATATTGGATCATTTTCCTCAATAAATAAATGACCAAGTATAATATTTTTGTCTTATTTGTTTAACTGGGTTCTCTTTATCTACTTTTAGGACTTGTGTGAAAATCTGATGTTTTAGGTCATATTTATGCAGAAATATAGAAAATTCTAAAAGGATTCACAAACTTTCAAGGGCCACTGTATTTGGTCAAGAAGCATACTAATCAAATAGTTGCAGAAAACAAACAAACAAACAAAAAAAAAAAAAAAAAAAAAAAAAAAAAACCCGGTGCCTGGCCAAAAAAAGTCCCACACCAATATTTCATTGGACTGTGTTTAGCTTTGATTACAGCATGCATTCGCTGGAGCACTGTTTCACCAACCTTATACATAAATCAACATTTATTTCGGTCCAGAGTTGCATCAATTTTTCCACTGAGATCTTATAGGAGAGTCGAACCACTGCGTAAAGTCTTCTCCAGCATCCCAAAGGTTCTCAGTGGGGTTAAAGTGCATATCACAGGTAAATTCAGGAGCAAGATCAATGTAATTCTCCTATTTTATATTAAACTTTGGTCAAACATCTGTCACATTTTGTGCAATTTCTTTACCTTGTGCAATACCAGAAAAATTCAGTTGAAATCGAGCCATTTAAGGCGAATTGGTCCGCCTCTGAAAAAACTTGGCATTTGGATTTCCCGGCAAACATTGATTTTCGTGACGTCGCGTGCGGGACGCCTCCCTCTGAATCCTACGTCAGCGCTGGTTTGTTTATGAGGAAACGACCTGGTGGTTTTCTGCAAATTTCTTCAACGTTATCGCGTAATTATTAAAATGGTTAACAGATGTATCGTAGGAGGGTGCAGGGCTTTCAACAAGCGCCGGCTGCCGGCCATACAGCCGACTACACAATTAAGTCCAGCCGGCTACTTTAATGACTTATTTTTGTAGCCCACAGGCTCTAAATATTAATTTTCGATTTTAATAAATGTTTATCTAACGGACTGACAATAATGTCAAACTGAACCGCATTCATTCAAGTTGTGATTCGCGCTGTTTGTACCGATAATAACCACAAATTCCCCACCGACTTCGTTGATCAGGGGAGAGTAACTCATCCGCGGCCCCGACATGCGGTGTGCGCGCGCGCACTCGGCGGAGGCAGTAGTGTGTCGGAGGGAACAGAAGCAGAGATGACGCTTATTTTGTCTCCGGTAAACCAGTCTTCTCTCGTTCAATTACGTGCTGGCATCAAAAGACACCGTTGGTTGTAAATGAAGCCAAACTGAGTGGTTGGAGTGTATTTTCATACACAAATGGAGAAATGTTCGCTGAGTGTGTAATTGTGTCGCCCCACTGCAGACCGTTGTCGTTGTTAATTCATAGCATGCTCAGCTGCGTGAATGTGTCATGCACCGAAAATAAGAGATTTACAAGCCAGGAACGCCTCATGATGCAATACGCAAGAAAAGAAAAGATTTACTGCCATTTTACTTTGTATTTGAGTAAAGTGAATAAATAAATGGTCTGTGGAAAATGCATTTAATCCTGGGAACTGCGTGCACAGGAGTTTATTTTGTGTTTTACCCCCCCCGGCTGGCTACTTATTTGTCATGGCTGGCTAGTATGAGCCTTAGTGGAAAGCCCTGAGGGTGTAGCGACACCAATCTTGATGGGATTAGTACTCATCGTTTCCCACATTGCACTCAGGTAGCAATTCCATATTTCAAAGCAAAATCGCTAACTGCTAAACTTGGTCTACACAGGCTGCGCACTGAAACCGTGCAAAGCTCGCGCAGCCTGCTGGCGCTTCCGCAGGTGACGCCATGAATCTGGCTCCAGACTCCCTTGGGATTTTTCCAGACTCGTTTTATTTTATTTTATTTTTTTCTGCTGTAGACAGATGGTCTTGTGCAAAATTACCCTTCGGGATGAGTGCGTAAAGGGACATACTTCCATATAAAAAAAACCCCCCGAATTTGGTCCAGGATATGTACTTTAAGGTCAGGACTCTGTGTGAGGAGGACTCCTCATGCTTCCTGAACCACACTTTCACAATCCGAGCCATCAAGGAAGAAAAACCCCTATTGATGACGAGAACCTGGTCATTCAGGTGACTTCATTTTATTGCCGTTACATTTCTGAGTCTCGATCTGACCAACTGAATCAACCCCAGATCATAACGCTGCCTCCAGAGGCTTGTACAGTGGACACTATGTACGTATGATGGGTTTATTGCTTCATGTTCTTCCCTTCTTACCCTGACACGCCCATCACTCAGGAATAGGGTCAATCTGGACTCCGACCACATGACTTTTTTCCATTGCTCCAAAGTCCGATCTTTATACTCCTGAGCAAACGGAAGCCTTTTCAGTCTCACGAGCAAGTGGTTCTCCAATAGCCACACAGCTGTTTAGTCCCAATCCTGTGAGTTCTCGTCACACCGAGTGTGGAAATGATCTTAATTTCACTATTAAACACAGCCGTGAGTTCTAATGTCAATTTCTTTTAAAGCACAATTGGACTTCACCAAGCATTTAAGTGATCTCTGATCCTGGCCAGTCACAATCTTTTTCCAACCACATTTTTTCCATGAAGTTGATGGTTCACCATGATCCTTCCAGGTTTTAAGAATGCGTTGGACAGTTCTTAACCCAATTCCAGTCATTTCAGCTCCAATCTCCTTCGTTGTCTTTGCTTGATACAGGCCAATAATAGGACTCTTTTCCAACACAGGAACAGCTTTTCCACGAGTACATGGGATACGTCTTCTGACGTGTTTAAGAAATGAGAAGCTACTCACTGCATCAGTTCAGGTTAAAGGACCCATGGCATGGTGGTTTGTTGATGCTTTAAACGGGCTCGTGGAGGTTTCCGGATGTTATATCCGCAGCCTTTCTCGAAATGAACCCTCGGCACATAGATATAGCCTCCTGGGAGAAAGCCCCATTTCAGCGCTTTTCCCAGTGCGTCGTTTTGCTAATGAGAAGCAGGAGGCGGGGAAGGATAGAGGGTGGGGGCGGGTCTTATCATTAATATTCATGACATGTAAACGTGTTACCTCTGATTGGCTAACAGCACTGTGACGCTACCTCCAGTGGGTCAGAACAAGCGGATGTGGGTGTCTTACTATGGCGAGAGAGAAGGAACAAACCGCGAAGGGAAAAATACCGCGCGCTGACGTCATTAAGGTGCGACGCGAGGAAATAAAATAAATTCAACAAATGTTTGGGTTTTTACTGAACAAACAAATAAAATGAACGAGTGACAAAAAAAAAAGTGGGTGTCTTTGTAAAAACTGTTTTGATTGGCTATTATAACAGAGCATGCTGCATGCTTTTTGGTTTTGTAGCGCAGAGTACCTGGCTAACTGCAGGAAGCGGTTAGCTGCACAGCTAATGTAGCCATTGCAAGGCTAACGTGGCACCGATTTTAAAACACGGCAAAACGACCAGTTATACACTTACTTGTTCGCTGTTTGTGGCTGATGCGGCAGGGATGCTTGGTACGGACCCAGGCTTCAGTGACAGTTGATGTGCAAAACCTGCCCTGTACTGTCCCAAGTTGTGGAAACATTCCTCAGGAAAATGCTTCCGACAAACATACACCGTCTTAGGTAGACTCGACGGCGTATTATTGGAGTAAATAAAATTAAGCCATTGTGTCTTCAGGGGCTCTCCCGTCGGCAGTAAAAACAGACTCTTTTCTGTGTTGTCACATCCATGTACAGCACAATTTCCATGTTTCGCTCGCCATGTTGTGTCCTCTATGGTCTCCTCACTACAACTGGGTGGGGCAATCCATACAGTGGGTGGGAATCCAGATGGGGGGCGTGGGGATCATCTCCCTTGCTGACGTAGTAAAGGGAAGAGCTTATCAACGCACCGTTTTGACACGCCATTCTCAAATGTTGGGCATAGTTTGGTTTACACATTATGAAATTTCTAGCCACTGGGGTGACTTAAGAAGGTCAGAGGAACTCATTTTAACGTTAAAAAACCTCAGAAAGTGAAAATTTCGTGCCATGGGACCTTTAAAAGAATTGTTGCAGCTGAAACACATGAATTACTGCAGTAATTATCCAATCAAAGGCTCTTGAGTATTTGTTTATTTAAATCCAAAAGGTGACCTTTTTTTGGCCAGGTAACGTGTAACTAAAGAAACCAATTAAAGAAAGAAACCAGAGCGTTTCAGCGATGCAGCAGCTCACATGGCCGTACCATCTCACATGGCCGTACCATGACAAACCAGACTCGTTTATAATTAGCCAAGTTTCTCTTCATTAGAATGACTTGATCCCATGTTTGATTAAAGTATGACAACAGAAGAAAGGAGGCTAAAAGTAGAAAGAAAGCTAAAAGTAAAACAGAAGAAAGAAAGAAAGAAAAAGAAAGAAAGAAAGAAAGAAAGAAAAAGGAGGCCAAGTAAGACAACTGAAGAAAGAAAGAAAGAAAGAAAGAAAGAAAGAAAGAAAGAAAGAAAGAAAGAAAGAAAGAAAGAAAGAAAGAAAGAAAGAAAGAAAGAAAGAAAGAAAGAAAGAAAGAGGAGGCCAAGAAATAAAGAAAAAGAAAGAAAGAAAGAAAGAAAGAAAGAAAGAAAGAAAGAAAGAAAGAAAGAAAGAAAGAAAGAAAGAAAGAAAGAAAAAGGAGGCCAAGTAAGACAACTGAAGAAAGAAAGAAAGAAAGAAAGAAAGAAAGAAAGAAAGAAAGAAAGAAAGAAAGAGGAGGCCAAGAAATAAAGAAAAAGAAAGAAAGAAAGAAAGAAAGAAAGAAAGAAAGAAAGAAAGAAAGAAAAAGGAGGCCAAGTAAGACAACTGAAGAAAGAAAGAAAGAAAGAAAGAAAGAAAGAAAGAAAGAAAGAAAGAAAGAAAGAAAAAGGAGGCCAAGTAAGAAAGAAAGAAAGAAAGAAAGAAAAAGGAGGCCAAGAAAGAAAGAAAGAAAGAAAGAAAGAAAAAGGAGGCCAAGAAAGAAAGAAAGAAAAAGGAGGCCAAGAAAGAAAGAAAGAAAGAAAGAAAGAAAGAAAGAAAGAAAGAAAGAAAGAAAAAGGAGGCCAAGTAAGACAACTGAAGAAAGAAAGAAAGAAAGAAAGAAAGAAAGAAAGAAAGAAAGAAAGAAAGAAAGAAAAAGGAGGCCAAGAAAGAAAGAAAGAAAAAGGAGGCCAAGAAAGAAAGAAAGAAAGAAAGAAAGAAAAAGGAGGCCAAGTAAGACAACTGAAGAAAGAAAGAAAGAAAGAAAGAAAGAAAGAAAAAAGAAAGAAAGAAAGAAGAAAGAAAGAAAAAGGAGGCCAAGAAAGAAAGAAAGAAAGAAAGAAAGAAAGAAAGAAAAAGGAGGCCAAGAAAGAAAGAAAGAAAGAAGAAAGAAAGAAAAAGGAGGCCAAGAAAGAAAGAAAGAAAGAAAGAAAGAAAGAAAAAGGAGGCCAAGAAAGAAAGAAAGAAAGAAAAAGAAAGAAAGAAAGAAAGAAAGAGGCCAAGTAAGACAACTGAAGAAAGAAAGAAAGAAAGAAAGAAAGAAAGAGGAGGCCAAGTAAGACAACTGAAGAAAGAAAGAAAGAAAGAAAGAAAGAAAGAAAGAAAGAAAGAAAAAGAAGGGAGGCTAAAAGTATGACAACAGGAGAGAGAGAAAGAACATACTTCAAGAACAATATAAAGTCAAATAATCCCCCCCCCCCCCCCAAAAAAAAGGTCGCCTTTCAATAAGCTTCATTTGCGTGTTCCACTGGACAGTTTGCTCTTCACCTCAAATGAGCCGAGGATGCGGCGTTTAGCTGAAAACCAGCCCAACCCCACGCCGCGAGGAGCGCACGCTGAATACCCACAGTGTACTCACACACACCTCCTTCCTGCAGAACTCACCGTAACACCACTTCAGACTCCTTTTCTATGGGTTTGAGCTCGGGGCTGTGGAAAGGGAGAAACGGGGTCACTGAAGCAGGGTGAACTGGAGCGGGACAGTACAGACAGCGAGGATGCCGAGGGCACACTTACAGTTTCTCTAAAAGCTTCAGTTTGCTCTGCACCTGTGCAGCTCTGTTAGCGTTGTACCTGAACCGGTCGATGAACACCTGGTTCACACACACACACACACACACATTTCTTTGGAATAAAACAAGTCACTCAGTTCACTGCACGTTTACTCAACAGCTCCGTTAATAAAAAAGCCATAAAAGTTTACTCAATTCAAATAAATATGAAAAAAAATAACTAAACGTGTTAAAATGTGACATTAGAATTGAAATTAAAAGCTGTGTGTTTATACCTGTATGTGCTCTCTGTACTGTAACTGAGCCTCGTACTCCCGCTGCTGGTTCTTCAGTCGATCCTCTTTCGTTTTGATGAAGTTCTCATAGTCGCCACGGTAACTGTCCAGACGCCGGGAGTGCAGGTGGATGATGTCGGTCGCGACGGCGTTCAGGAAGTTCCGATCGTGAGACACCACGAGGATGGTGGACTGCCACGTCTGGGGTCATACAGACACGGACACACACGATCAAATCTTTAAACAGCACTGCAGCATGTACAGGGTGTAACAACACTCCATTCTGCAAGGGCTTTTTTATTTTGTTACAGCCTAAGAAAAACAAAACCCTAAACATTATTGTACACATTTAAATGAAAAAAAATAAAGATACCTGTAAATAATTCTCTAACCACAGAATGGCTCGGACATCCAACATGTTCGTGGGCTCTGATGGGAAAACCAACCGGTGCTGTTAGATGAAGGATTTTCTCCATCACAAAGCTGCATGTTCGTTTCCATAGAAATGAGATTTACTCACCGTCAAGTAATAAAAGGTCCGGCCTGAAACACGTCAGAACCAAAAAGCGTTTTAGTCCGGGTCCAATGGCGATTAGAGAAAAAGGTCATTAAAGGATGGCAGAAATTAACAATTATTCAAGGAAGGTGAAGTGAATATCGGTGATTATTATACATACGCGACACTTTTTCAGTGGAGTAAAAACGTGTGTTCTATTCCCTTCTAGCAGGTTTCATTCATTTGGTTTGAGAGCATGCAATATCGCTTGTAGAATAGAATAGAATAGAATAGAATGCTTTTATAGTCATTGCACAAATGTACAACGAAATTTAGTTCGTCATCGGAGAGCAAAGCCGCCGTGTGCGCCGCCGCTCTTGGGCACTTCAGCCCAAGGCCGTCCCATGTTAACCTAACCTGCACTTCTTTGAACTGTGGCGGAAACCCATGCAAACTCCACGCAGAAAGGCCCCCGTTGGCTGCTGGGCTTGAACCCAGAGCCTTCTTGCTGTGGGACGACAGTGCTAACCACTTTTCACCACCGTGCCAATACAGTGCAGGCTTTCGTCTAAAGCCTAGGTCACAACCAGACGTACGATTTTTTGGCCGTGCGATTTTTGGCGTTCCCCAAATCGCTGCGTTTTTTTTTGTTCGTGGAGAAAGACGCACGTTGGCCATAGGTTTGTCTTGCAACCTGAAAAAAACGTAAGTGCCCGTAGAGTTTGTTTGACATGACAAAGAACCTCTGCGGCCGGTCTGTGGCCAGTCTACGGCTCGAAAATCAGCACGTCACACGTGCGCCCTCCGTGCATTTCTTGCATTTTTTTTGCACGTAGACCGGCCGTAGGCGCACGTACGGCCGGTTGTGAACAAGGCTTAAACCGGGGAACAGGGATGCTGCGCCCCCTTACCGAAACGCCGATTGAACCCCAAGTCACACTTAAGGCCAATTTATGCTGACAACGCAGTCCTCGCAGATGGCGTCTGCATAGCCCCCCCTTCGCAGACGCTCTGCACGCACCTCCCAAAAATTGTGACCACCGCAGACAGCCTCGCAGACAAGAGGGCTCTGATTGGTCCACTCTACATCCGCTGTACACGCACTTCCGCTTCCCTACTTTCCCAGTTTGGTTTGTTTTCACGACCGGCATTTTTAAAAACACGAGCGAAGATGGAGCAGCACGAAGAGCGGTTGATCGAGGAAGTGAGGAAGTACGTACATCTATACGACTCCAGTTCTAGTCATTATAAGTAACCGGAGGATAAACACTCCACTAACCACACCCACCAACTACTCCTAGCGATTTCACGACTTCGTGCCCCCTTGCATTGTGGCGGTGAATAACATCGCGCACGCCTATTACTCCCCGCTCAACGATAAATTACAACTGTCTGCGAAAAGCTATCTGCGAAAGCCTTGTCGCAAGAGCATGCAGAGGCCCTTAGGCCATGCACTTATATGCTACTGGACAACATGCAATCTTTCTCAAAACGATCTTTTCTCCGTGAAAACATCCCAGCAACACCACATGACAATGTGTCTGATCATCAAATACGTTATAATTACTCCAAAAATATTCCAATCATAGTAGATACACCGCCAGACGGTGCAAAAACAATCCGAATTGGCGTTTTCCAGACTGAGGCGCCATGTTGTTTAGTTGTTTACTTGTCGCGGCTGCTCTCGCGAGATTTGACATGGGTTACATACAAGGTCAGCTGACTTGTAGAGCGAGATTTCTCGAGACTGAATGACCTTTCACCCACCGGCGCGGGAGCTTTTGACAGAAGTAGTTCGCGAGTTGTTTTTGTTGACACTTGGGCATTTAAAAGATGTCATCCCGTGGCACGAAACGGAAGAAAGCCAAAGACTGTCCGGGGCAGAAGATGATTATTTTTCTTTATCAATGTTGACAAACAATGTTACAATTTCCCTGTCAGATAGCCTCAGAATGTCCCATTGTAGCCTCAATTTTTCAAAGGCTTCGCACGGCGGAGGGGGGGACGGACAACCAGCACCATCCTCCCCCCCCCCGCCATGGTGAGCGCCCTCATACTAAATTTTTCTAGAAAAACCCCTGCAGTGGTGCGTACAGTACGTCACTACTCAGTGGAGAAAGAGAGATGAATATGGTTTATGATATTGCATGGTTGTCAAGACAACACGACGCTACGTGTTGGAGACATAAAACTTCCGCACTAGCAAGTGAGCGACTGACAATTTGCCAACAAAACACGGCCGCCGAGTTGGCTTCGTTAAACACGGAAGATTTTGAGAGAATTCTGGCTGCGAGGTCACGCCGTTGTGAGTAGCTGTCGATGCTGATTTCAAAAAAGTAACTAAGTAGGTCACACAGGGAAAACAACAAGAATAAAATCAGCCTGAATGCACTAGCATTGGCCTTCACTAACACTACACTGGTTGGAAGGTAACTGGACTGCTGCACTAACAGCACTGAGTCGTGGGTAAGCTAGCATTGGCCTTCAAGAATGCTGATATGAAGAGAGTGTATGTACAACAACAATAACAACCTTTTTTCCATGGTATATCAGATATATTCCATTCAGCTACCCATCTTCGACTTGTTTAATATCATGATAGCTGAATGGAAGATCTCTGATATACCGTGAGGTCTTGAAAGTACTGAGCGAGGCCCTCTAGGCCGAGGTCACGGTATTGCACCATACGGACCGACCTTAAGCTGGTAAATAATATATTTATTTTTTTCTTTACCAAATTCTAACAGAAAACGGGAGCGCCTGAAAGGGAAAACCGAGCCGAGCCGCCATTTTGAATCCTCATTCACGGCTGTAATGCAAATGGCTTCCTCCTCGGTATACAAGTGCACTTCCATGGCAGGAAAAAACTACATTTTGCTGCCTATGTAGTCCCCTATTTATACAAAATTGAGTCATTCAGGATTCAGACATGTTTTTGCTCGGCGTTGGCAACAGTTAGAGGTTTTTAGCTTTCTCCTGAAATGCTTTCTTTTATTTCTTCTTCCTCAGGGTAGTAAAACTTGCTTTTGCTGTGAACACTGTCGTTATCGCTATCCATGCTGTAAAATTAATGCTATTCTCCTGAGAAATGCTGGCAAACATTTAAGATTTTTGATAATCTTATTAAAAAAAAAATGTTGACAAAAAAATGCTACTATGTTGTTTGTTGTTGTGAACGAGCGAGTCGCCAGAGGTCCTTAATCGGGGTCCGTACTGTAGGATACGGACCCGCTCGCCAGCCAATCAGAGCGCAGGATTTGACGGAAACTGGACCGCGAAAAAAATGAGGTTATTATTCACAGATATTCACTGAACCTGAGGTGGATAACTGTTTTAGCACAAACACACAGGTGATCATTTAAAAAAAAAAAAATTATTTCCATCTTCAAAAGCAGCATGTCAATGTAAAAAAGCCACAGCGCAGACTTGGGTCGCTTATCTACACCGACTCAGATAAAACACTGTTTTGAAATCAATAAAATAAATCACAAAAAAAAAATAATAATAATCCCACCTTACCTTTGAATAGTTTTAGACCAAACTTCGGAGCAGCTTTAGCGCTTTTCGGGACTGCATTTTCTTTCCATCATGTGTGATTCTTCCTCACTTACAGTGACGAAGCTCGAGGCGATTATCGAGAAACGGTCCGAATCTCTCAACCAATCAGCGCGCGGGATTTTCTATAAATCGCCTCTGTATTTATACCAACTTTTATTATAACTGGCATTAAAAATGTTATGTTAAACGTTGCCAAGTCTAACGGCCTCTGCATGCTCTTGCGACAAGGCTTTCGCAGATAGCTTTTCGCAGACAGTTGTAATTTATCGTTGAGCGGGGAGTAATAGGCGTGCGCGATGTTATTCACCGCCACAACGCAAGGGGGCGCGAAGTCGCGAAATCGCTAGGAGTAGTTGGTGGGTGTGGTTAGTGGAGTGTTTATCCTCCGGTTACTTATAATGACTAGAACTGGAGTCGTATAGATGTCCGTACTTCCTCACTTCCTCGATCAACCGCTCTTCGTGCTGCTCCATCTTCGCTCGTGTTTTTAAAAATGCCGGTCGTGAAAACAAACCAAACCGGGAAAGTAGGGAAGCGGAAGTGCGTGTACAGCGGATGTAGAGTGGACCAATCAGAGCCCTCTTGTCTGCGGTGGTCACAGTTTTTGGGAGGTGCGCGCAGAGCGTCTGCGAAGGGGGGGGGCTTCGCAGACGCCATCTGCGACACCATCTGCGAGGACTGGGTTGTCAGCATAAATTGGCCTTTAGAGTGTCCCACCATCATGGTGTTTACGCTGCCAGATTCCAGACGAGTCCTTGACAGTTATGAACAGATCTTTCTACTGACAGCATTTTATGGTGACATACAGTACATGTAAAAGCAACACATTTCTACGGAAGCCGCGAGAGGCCCTTCATATAATCCTTTTTTTTTTTTAATTCACCTTGTTATCCCGAGATAACGACATAATTAATTCAGGATCTCGAGAAAACACCACAACTAATTTGAGATCTCGAGAAAACAAAACCGTTATTCCGAGATCTCGAGAAAACAGCTGAGAAATGGTTCATTCAGGTGCGCCAAGAGACTTGTGATATGCTGACTTTGGGGCTATTTCTCATTCTGTATAGACGCAACTTTGGTCATTAGAATGTCTGGAATAATCAATCACCTAATAAGGCAATATTTTGATCAGGGGTTGACACAGGGAGAGATTGCATCAAGTCTTTTAATAAGGGATAATTTCAAAATTAGTCCATGGCACCTCCGCAGAAGACTGGCCCGGCTTTGTCTCTACCGACGGAGATACAGTGATCCAGCTGAGATCATGAAATAATTGTCTTGTTTTCTCGAGATCTCGAATTAGTTGTGTTTTCTCGAGATCCTGAATTAATTGTGTCGTTATCTCGGGATAACAAGGTGAATAAAAAAAAGATTATATGAAGGGCCTCTCTCGGCTTCCGTACATTTCGTAAGATCTGGCCAATATAAAATTTAAAAAATTTAAATAAATAAAGCGATGAAAGATCTGGATTGCCTAACAAGAGCGCTCCGAGAGCGTAAAATCCCCCGCTAGCAAAATGCGATTGAATTGAACGAAATTGCAATGCGTCACAAAGAATTCTGCCAAGTTTCGTGAAATTCCTCCAAAAATTGTGAGAGGAGTTGATTTCAGAAGGTGAGCGCCCTTCCCGGGACGGACATCGCCACGACATAATCCCCCTTCGGGCCTTACGTTCAACAGAAAAAAAAAAAAAAATCATTTCCTACTGCAAACATTTGAAAGATATTATTGAAAGGAGAACTGAAGGCAAATTTATCACCATCAAAATTCTATTTCTCTCCTTTTATTAAATATCGGAACGCATTTTTGATCGCCATTTTGTCACTGCTACAAGTTATGAGTGTTTGATATATTCCAGAGCATATTTCAATCAGTCCGTACCGTAAGTCAAAGCAAAGCGAGATTCGTCGAGACCTGTGCGAGACATCGGAGGACGGAAGTAAAACGTACAGCGGAGATCAAAGTGACCGATGTTGTCGAAAGACGCGCACGCCCTATTCCGAACGCTGACTTAACTGAGCCGGAAGTTTTCCCTGCGTCTGAAATCTCCCCCTACTCGCTATATAGCGTGGGCGCTATTTTGTAGCGCTGTCCGAAACCTTAGTGAGGATTATGTAGGAAATGCGCTCAGTATAACATAGATTTATCACAAAAACACATGCGTGTATCAGCCGGCTGATCTGGCAGGTTTTAATTGTGCGACAGTAATGATGTAAATACCAGCGCGACGGACTTGTCCTTATGCCTCGGTCACAACCGGCCGTACGTGCTCCTACGGCCGGCCTACGTGCAAAAAAACGCAAGAAACGCACGGAGGGTGTGCGTGTGACGTGCTGATTTTCGAGCTGTAGACCGGCCGCAGAGGTTCTTTGTCGTGTCAAACAAACTCTACGGGCGCTTACGGTTTTTTTTTCCAGGTTGCAAGACAAACTTACGGCCAACGTGCGTCTTTCTCCATGAACAACACAAAAAAAAAAAAAAAAAAAACGCAGCGATTTGGGAAACGCCAAAAAAATCGTACGTCCGGTTGTGACCTAGGCTTTATCCTGTCGTCTTTCTGACTCTTCTCTACGCCACGTTGGTTCGAAGTCGTATGGGATAATCTCCATCGCTGATGAAGCTGGCGAATCTTGAAATTGGAACGATGTGGTGATCTGGTGGGCGGCACGGTGGTGTAGTGGTTAGCACTGTCTGTTGCCTCACAGCAAGAAGGTCCGGGTTCGAGCCCCGTGGCCGGCGAGGGCCTTTCTGTGTGGAGTTTGCATGTTCTCCCCGTGTCCGCGTGGGTTTCCTCCGGGTGCTCCGGTTTCCCCCACAGTCCAAAGACATGCAGGTTAGGTTAACTGGTGACTCTAAATTGACCGTAGGTGTGAATGTGAGTGTGAATGGTTGTCTGTGTCTATGTGTCAGCCCTGTGATGACCTGGCGACTTGTCCAGGGTGTACCCCGCCTTTCGCCCGTAGTCGGCTGGGATAGGCTCCAGCTTGCCTGCGACCCTGTAGAACAGGATAAAGCGGCTACACATAATGGATGGATGTAAAACGGTTTTCAAAATGGCGGCGCCGACGCTTCACGTTTGAAGTCTCGCACAAGACCTTGCGGATAAGCGACGCCTGCCGTGGACCAAACGAACTACATTCAACTTGGCTAAAATCCGAAAAGGCCGACAAGTGTAATATAATATATGCCAATACGAGTCACGACATAAGGTTACTAAAACCGAAAACGTAATTGAATAAAACATTAATTAAGAAATAAAACAAGTTTAAAAATGACTTCAGTTCCCTTTTAAGGACTGTGCTTTCCAGCAAGAAAAATTAATAACACATCAGCCGTACTGCTCTCCAGTCCTAATGTCATTATTAGAAAGTCTACCTCATGCACTTTGTTCGACGCACCACAGAAACCTCATTTATTATTATTACTGTTTTTTTTTTTTAAAAAGGGTGTTTTTACCTTGCAAACAGAGCTCGTGCTAATGCTAATCTCATTCTCCAACCACCAGAAAACTCTCTGTGGAGAAAAACGCACAGAAAAAGAAAACATGGATTAAAGCAGCAGTGTGCGTCATGCTTTCAGCCTCTCTATGCATTTCTGGGCCAGGAAAAAAAAAAAAAAAAAAAAAAAAAGGCTTGAAGAAATTCCAACATTCCTGTTTTCCCCTATTGAGGTATTTCACCTGACGTCACAGGGTCACGTGACGCCCCGGTGTCCGCCCTTTTGGACGGCAAGCTAGCTAATGTCAACAACAGTAGCTAGTATGTTACTGCAGCAATGTTTACGTTCAGTCATTTGGATGACTGTTAAAACCTTTCAGTCTCAAGTTTTTCCTTTACTAGATTTACTAGTTTACTGAGCCAGCGAGCCCCGGAGCGCTAGCTAGCCGGCCAGCGAGCCCCGGAGCGCTAGCTAGCCGGCCAGCGAGCCCCGGAGCGCTAGCTAGCCGGCCAGCGAGCCCCGGAGCGCTAGCTAGCCGGCCAGCGAGCCCCGGAGCGCTAGCTAGCCGGCCAGCGAGCCCCGGAGCGCTAGCTAGCCGGCCAGCGAGCCCCGGAGCGCTAGCTAGCCGGCCAGCGAGCCCCGGAGCGCTAGCTAGCCGGCCAGCGAGCCCCGGAGCGCTAGCTAGCCGGCCAGCGAGCCCCGGAGCGCTAGCTAGCTAGCGCCAGCCAGCCCCGTAGCGCTAGCTAGCTAGCGCCAGCCAGCCAGCCCCGGAGCGCTAGCTAGCTAGCGCCAGCCAGCCAGCCCCGGAGCGCTAGCTAGCTAGCGCCAGCCAGCCAGCCCCGGAGCGCGCGCTAGCTAGCGCCAGCCAGCCAGCCCCGGAGCGCGCTCAGTAAACTAGTAAATACAGTAAAGGAAAAACTTATAACGGGCCATGTCTCAACAGACTAAGAAGTTATTTCAATGACATTTAATAACATTTTGTTTATCCTGAGGACCGAAAGTAAATGAAAATGTGAACAAACCTTAGCTGTCAGTGAACAATCCTGGTGGAAGCAGGTAAATGTCATTCTCTAAGCCTGCTAACCTCAATTTTTGCAAATCCCTCTCCCTCTGCTCGCCCTGTAAATGCCCTACGTCGCTGGATAGTGAAGGTGTTTTCTGCATCTCGCTCCTTTTTCTTTTATGTTTTTCGTTTGTCGCCTTCCTCGCATTCAAACTGATTCGAGCCGTGCCGTCCAAAATGGCAGCGTCACATGACTTGGTCACGTGAGTGAAATACCTCAATAGGTCTCGCTAAACTCGTTCTGGGGTTACTGGATGCCTAAAAATAGTCAAATATTACAGATGGCTGCTTTAAAAAGACAGTACGCTGATGAATTGACTCAGCTAAACATGTCACTCACTTGGTTGTCTGCTGTTGCATTTTGGGGGAAAATCCTAAACCTGCGAGGATCACTGACGCTCTGAGGGAACAGACAGGAAATAACAAAACTTCATTCGACATACAGAAGAAAAACTACTGCGAAAGCTTCTGGTCTTTACACACACACACACACACACACACACAGCCTGAGAGTTCACCTGGCTGGCGCTTTGTCTGCCTCGATTTCTTCCAGTTTAGCGTAGATTTCGGACAGACGCAAGCTTTCAGTCCCTTCCGCTCTAACAAGGTGAAAAAAAAATCAGAACATCGAGCAGTGATTTCAGTAAAACAGCGAAAAAATATATATAGAATAGAAATCTTTTTACGATAAAACACAGTCCCTGTCAAGTGCTACTCACGTCCCGTTGGCGATGTGCGTGTTGAGCGAGCGTTCCTCGGTGAGCAGCTCCTCTCTGACCGTGTCGCTCTCCAGGACGCTCTGCAGCGCCGCCGTGTCGTCTCCTGCCACCTCCTGCTCCACGTGCAGGATGGAGATGTGGGCCGGAACGCGCAGACTGCGGCTCGCCAGCATCTTCAGCAGCGTGGTCTTACCCAGACCGTTCCTCCCGATCAGACCGTACCTCCGACCGCTCACCAAACACAGCTCGGCTCCCTGCAGCAGGGACCTGACGCGCGTCCACACACACACACACACCATCACATGTGCCGTCTATAGCTACATTTCCACAAACAGGTAGCTCCGGCTGTAAGGTGAACTACAGGTTAATATTAACGCGCCCGTCCTAATACGTTACTGTTTCTATAGCAACAGCTCACACACAGGGCCCTGTCCAGCAGACGCGCCACATAATCTCAGACTGATCACACATGGATTTAAAAAAAAAAAAAAAAAAATGAATAAAAACCTGCTGCTATGCAACAAAGTAAACCGTGCAACGGTGGATGTGGTGACGTTTTTGCAAAAACACGTTTCTGTATCAAGTCTCGGGTGAAAATGCTTCGAAACAGGCAAAGTCTCCAGGACCGAGGAGTTTGTTTTCTGGGTAAAATAACAGGCTGAGTGTCGGAGTCTGAGACAGAAAGAAGACAAAAGGACAGGCAGAAACACCCCCCCTCCACACACACACAAAGACAGACAGAGAGAAAGAAAAAGAAAAGAGGGAAGTGTGCGTGTGAGTGAGAGAGAACAACTGAGTGAGAAAGACCAAACAGCAGGAAGGAAAGTGAGAGACAGGCCCACAGGCCAAGAAAGAAAAAGGAAATGAGGTGTGCATGAGAGAGAGAACAACTGAGCGAGACAGAAGGACAGAGAGAAAGACAGAAGAACAGCAGAAAAGAGGAAAGTGTGTGTATGTGAGAGAGAAGGAACAGGAGACAGAAGGAGAGAGGGAGATTACAGAAAAATGACAGTGATAGACAGAGGAAAGTGTGTGTGTATGTGAGACAGAGAGAGAACAACTGAGTGAGACAGACAGCGTGAGAGACAGGCTCACAGGCCAAGAAAGAGAAAGAAAGGAAAGGAGAGAGAGAGAGAATTACAGAAAAATGACAATTATAGACAAAGGGAACGAAAGAAAGAAGAATGTGAGACAGGGAGAAAAAACAACTGAGTGAGACAGAAGGACAGAAGAACAGCAGGAAAGAAAAGAAAGAAAAACAGACAGACAGACAGACAGACCGACCCACCCACCCACAGGCCAAGAAAGAGAAAGAAAGGAAAGAAAGACAGACCGACCCACAGGCCAAGAAAGAGAAAGAAAAAGGAGAGAGACAGACTGACCCACAGGCCAAGAAAGAAAGGAAAGAAAGAGAGAGACAGACCCACAGGCCACGAAAGAGACAGACAGACCCACAGGCCAAGAAAGAAAGGAAAGAAAGAGAGAGACAGACCCACAGGCCACGAAAGAGACAGACAGACCCACAGGCCAAGAAAGAGAAAGAAAGGAAAGAAAGAAAGACAGACAGACCCACAGGCCAAGAAAGAGAAAGAAAAAGGAGAGAGACAGACTGACCCACAGGCCAAGAAAGAGAAAGAAAAAGGAGAGAGACAGACTGACCCACAGGCCAAGAAAGAAAGGAAAGAAAGAGAGAGACAGACCCACAGGCCACGAAAGAGACAGACAGACCCACAGGCCAAGAAAGAGAAAGAAAGGAAATGAGGTGTGCATGAGAGAGAGAAGGAGCAGGAGACAGAAGGAGAATTACAGAAAAATACAATGACAGACAGAAAGGGACAAAGAAAGGGACAAAGAAAGGAAGAGAAAAGGAGTGTGTGTGAGAGAGAGAGAGAGAGAGAGAGAGAGAGGACTAACTTCTCGGAGACGTTCGGTCCCATTAAATCGATCTGTAAGCTGATTAAACATGTGGCGTGTCGCTCACTAATAAAATGACACACACACACACACACACACACACACTCTCTCTCTCTCTCTCTCTCCTGGTGGCCAGACTGCTGCAGTCAAAGTGGAATAACACACTCCAGACCGAGCACTCGCGCTCAACAATTAAACACTCGCACAAATTAGCTGCAAGTTATTCCCTCGCCCGGGACGGAGTCCACCAGGGGGCGAGCTATCGTTTTCGGTGGGGTTTCTTTCTTTGCTAACGATATTACTGGAAAACGGCTGGACCAATCTTCCTGAAACTTGCAGGATAGATGGGCATTGGTCTCAAATAGAACCTCCAACATTCTGAGGGTCATCCGGTCAAGGTCACCAAAAAGGTCAAGCTTGTTTTTTCCGCAATATCTTCCTTCATATTCATCCTAAGTGCTACCGGGCAACACTTGTTTGTTTGTTTCTCCTTCTGCTCTGTACCTGGGTGTGCCATCATGGCCTCGTCGTGTGTAACAGCGCACACCGTCTGAGACGGAGCCGTAAAGAACAGAACGGAGTGCAACACAGTAAATACCGAACACGTCTGTCTTCAGACTACACGAGGAAGATTAAAAAATAAACCCAAACTGAACCGTGCTCTTATTGCCAGCTTTCTGAGCTGCTCTTGTGGAATGTGGTTTTCACACGGAGTCTGTGGACTGCATGAGGAAACCGGGTCATTGGTTCTGTCTGCACACACACACACAGGTGAGAAACTAAACCGCACTGGGACTCGCCTCTCTCCAAACGACACGTCGAAGTTTTCTATCCGGATGTCGTAGCTGCGATTCTTCCCCGACACGTCCACACGGCTCTCCTTCTTACTGCTCGCCTGGCTGGCCGACGCCTCCTCCAGGACCCTGTGGGGAAACATTTCACAGCCTCGTCATGAATAATCCATGCGGCCCTGACCTTTATTTATTACACCAATTAATAAACTCATTCAGCCTTAAATTTAGCACCAGGGTCCATTCAGGAGACGATTTGTCACAGATTTATTTAAAAAAAAAAAAAAAACTACAAGCAAATCACAGCGGACGGATTCATTTAGATTACAGCATGTTCGACTATAACTTGGTTATAAAGAGCTGAACAGGGACCGAGGACATGGGAAAGATCACGGACACGTTTTAACAGCCTCATGCTCAACAATTCATTACTTAACAAGGAAAAGAAATTACTTGGGGAAATAAAAAGTACGTTTCTGTACCCGACCCCAATCATCTCCTTTCACTGTGAGGAACGGTTATGGGTCTGTCTCAGAAACTGCTCTCTCATTTGGGACATTATGGTAAAAAAAAAAAAATAAAAATACATTTTCTAATTTTACTATACATTTTTTTTTTTTTTGCATTTACCTAACACACTGTTTCTTTCGTCATGTTTAATAAGAATAAAGATAGCATCTTGCTTTATCTGGCCTCCACTGTGGAACATTTTTTTGATGGCAATTCAAATGCTTTTAATTCTAAAATAACTCCATCATGAAGAATTAAAGCCCCTCCTTCGCAGATGAGTGAAAATACTGAATAAATTTCCTCTTTTTGATTGCTTGGGTTAAAAATGCCAAGTTATGATGACTGAATTGATTATTCACTTAAATATGAATAATATATGATACAGTTTGGGTATTTGATACGGCAAAATAGGACACAATGGAAAAATCAAGGACACACCAGAAAGATGAGAATAACGGCGGTGGTAAAAGAACAGCGATTGTACTGGCTGAAGGTCGCGCGGGTCTCTGCTGCGGCGCGCGAGCAACGGGACATCACTACCGCACAGGACGGAGCGCGAGGCGGGGGCGGGGCAAAACGACCGGCCGTAGATTCTATCAAAAGTTCGATCTAAATTGACCGTGGTTGCAAAATATTGGCCAAAAATACTCAAACACTACGAAATATGAAAGTAAGATGAAAAAGAAACATTCTATTGCCTTATACTGCAAGACTTAAACAAAATGTGACCCCTCACCGAATCCAGGGACGCATGTCGGCCGAAACGAATCCGAGATAATCGCAAAAGAAGCATTTTTTTTCGAAATTTGTGATTTTTGTTTTTTTTCCATCATGTGCAAGTTGAGATCTTGAAGAATGCAATCAGTATTTCAGATAATAGACTGTTTTGTTGGAAAAGCATACATTTTTTGTTGCAAATTGTCTCGTTTTTGTCAGGACTGTAGCCTGCTGGGGGGTGTGGGTAAATTACCATATGGGCCATTCACATGATGATTTAAGTCTTGTGGGTTTTTTTTCCACGAATCAGCTGTATGATACGAGCTGAGCTCGTGGCTACTTAACCTGCATACAGGCGTGTGATTTCACTATGGAATGAGTTACTAAACAGAGCGCAGAGGAGCTGAAACACCGTGAAGCAAACAGACACACGGTATTTACATTGGAGATCACCATTTCTAGCAAAAAAAAAAACGCAACCTCGTTTTCCAGATTGAATGGAATACTTGAATGATCGGATGATACACGGACCGTTCTAGGATTACATTATTCCATCGGAGGCATTGGTGTGTGCAAGGCGCCGTTTCTCTTTCTGATGGGGTAAGTTTATTAATCTAAGGCTGTGTGGTTATTTTTGCATGTAACGGAGAGTGTTGTGGTTTGCTTAAGCCTAGGTCACAACCGGACGTACGATTTTTTGGCCGTGTGATTTTTGGCGTTTCCCAAATCGCTGCGGGTTTTTTTTGTTCATGGAGAAAGACGCACGTTGGCCGTAAGTTTGTCTTGCAACCTGAAAAAAACGTAAGCGCCCGTAGAGTTTGTTTGACATGACAAAGAACCTCTGCGGCCGGTCTGCGGCTCGAAAATCAGCACGTCACACGCACGCCCTCCGTGCGTTTCTTGCGTGTAGACCGGCCGTAGGAGCGCGTACTGTACGGCCGGTTGTGACCGAGGCTTTACATGAAACTAGTGTTGTGTTAGTTGTGTCATCATCGTGCTATCTTTCTTTCTTACGGTGTGAGTAATTTTTCAACCACAAAACGTTAAAGTATACTTTAGGACTTATTTTTGTACTTCATAATTGTGTTGGGCATACTTTGCATGGAAGGAAAATTGACGTGGTGATCTTTGTTTACATGAAAGTAGCATCATGCTAGCTCGTAGGGGGTAGGGCTTTCCTTAATGTCATGCAAATGAGCACCATTATGTGCCCGCCCTGCACCCAGAGTAGCTGAGATGGAAAACTTTGAGGGCGATTTTCTCCCTTTTCTGTTTTAAGAAGTATACACTTTCAAAAGGCCACACATTCTTCAAATACTGTCAGATCTCCACATGGAAGGCATCATTGGAAAGCTTAGAAACTGTACTTTCTGAACCTGTCAATAACTC
Source organism: Neoarius graeffei (assembly GCF_027579695.1). Taxonomy (NCBI): domain Eukaryota; kingdom Metazoa; phylum Chordata; class Actinopteri; order Siluriformes; family Ariidae; genus Neoarius; species Neoarius graeffei. The sequence continues at coordinate 99,287,696 of NC_083569.1, forward strand.
AAAATGCCCCCGGGCGGACATGTGTCCCTGGATTCTGTGATCTGACACAAATAAAACCGTCAAACCTCACCTTTTCAGCGATGACGTCCGAACAGAAAACCCGCGTAACAGAAAGACCGTAAATGGAAGTGCGATCAACTTCTAACTGTTGGAGTGGAAAATTCCATTCTACACATGCAAATTGTTACTGTGTGTCCTTCCCCGCACACAAATAACACGCTACGGTAAAAAATAGACCACAACTCATTTTATAGCTCAGAAATTCATACAAGACCAGCTACCATCGTAACATATTCTGTAAGAAACATATTCTATACCGAACTTTCAGCTTTCATTTTAAGAAACTAAATCGCAGATTTATAACTAAATTTTTATATGGCGTAGTGATTTTAAGTTACTACTTTTGGTGAGGTAGTGACCTCGACCCTGAGGCTTTCCGTTTAGATCCAAAAACACACGATCGTATTGGTTTGCGGAAAATGGAGATCAAATATTTTGCATGATGTTTTATTACGGTTATGATTATTCTGTGAGCGCACCGATCCTTAGGTGGATAAAGTTACAACTTAAAATACAATTAGTGATAACTGTTAACTGTAGACTTTTCAGTGGACTGCAACCTTTTTAAGGGAATGCGATGTAGTCAACCGTTTATCATGTCCCAGATCAAGCCGCCATTTTTCCACAAATTTGCACAATTTTTGCCAAATTCTGAATAGAGTATTCACATCAAAGATTTAGTTTTATCTGTATTATTTCTTTCATCAGGGGCGGCACGGTGGTGCAGTGGTTAGCGCTGTCGCCTCACAGCAAGAAGGTCCTGGGTTCGAGCCCCGGGGCCGGCGAGGGCCTTTCTGTGTGGAGTTTGCATGTTCTCCCCGTGTCCGCGTGGGTTTCCTCCGGGTGCTCCGGTTTCCCCCACAGTCCAAAGACATGCAGGTTAGGTTAACTGGTGACTCTAAATTGACCGTAGGTGTGAATGTGAGTGTGAATGGTTGTCTGTGTCTATATGTCAGCCCTGTGATGACCTGGCGACTTGTCCAGGGTGTACCCCGCCTTTCGCCCGTAGTCAGCTGGGATAGGCTCCAGCTTGCCTGCGACCCTGTAGAAGGATAAAGCGGCTAGAGATAATGAGATGAGATTTCTTTCATCATTTTATTTCACATTAAAACCAACATCACCGTTCAAAACTGTATAGTTTATTGACCGAGTATATTTAGTGGGGCACCCCCACAGCACCCAGTTTCTGAGACAGACCCTTATATAAAAGGTGACACACAGGCCTGCTAAAATGTGCAGGTTTGTGTGATGGAAAACAATGAAACCAAGATGAAAATCACATTAAAATTTTTCCCCACCTTTAATGCGATATCACAGCTGATAAAATTCAAGGGGAAAACAAATAGAACAGGAGTGCTCGGAGAGCACAACATCCCCCGCGACAATATATCACAAACGAAATTGCAATATGCGTATTACTGTCATATAACACAGAATCCCGCCAAGTTTCGTGAAATTTCTCCAAAAATTGTGAGGGAAGTTGATTTCAGAAGGTGAGTACCCTTCCCGGGACGGACGGACATCGCCACGACATATAATCCCCCTTCGGGCCTTTCAGCCAGCGGGGGATAAAAATTGTGAGGGAAGTTGATTTCAGAAAGCAAGCACACCTTGATGAAATTGCCAAAGTACAAGTTTGTGAATAATCATGGACATAACTCTGGGAAAATTTGCCCAAACTAAACGAAATTTCAATCTGCGTATAAGGGTAGTATCTCACTGGGCTGCGACGGTGCGCGACTACTTGGACACACAATTGCGATAAAATATGCGAATTAGCGACAATTTTCACTTGGAATCGCACTGAATTGATATTCACATATTTTACCGCAATTGTCGTGTCTCCAACTAGTTGCAGGTAGGGAAGTACAGGAAGCCTCACGGAAACTGACTTGAGAAGGGTTCGCGACGGCTTTGCGGCACCAGCGACGCGTTTGCGGCCATTTTGAGAGAAATTTTGTCGCACCAATTTTTTTGAACGTGTTCAAAATTTCGGCAACGAAGGAGCGACACTTTGCGAGGAAATTGAGAAGCCCCACGAATGTTTCGAGACACTTTTGAAACTCTCTCGCGAATGACGTTCGCAATTTGTCGCAGCCCAGTGAGATACTGACTTAAAGTGCATATCCCGGGTAAATTCAGGAGCAAGATCAATATAATTCTCCCATTTTATATTAAACTTCAGTCAAATATCTGTCACATTTTGCGCAAATTTTTTTTTACCTTGTGCAATACCAGAAAAATTCAGTTGAAATCGAGCCATTTGAGTTGAATTGGTCCGCCTCTGAAAAAACTCGGCATTTGGATTTCCTGGCAAACATTGATTTTCGTGACGTCGCGTGCGGGACACCTCCCTCTGAATCCTACGTCAGCGCTGGTTTGTTTATGAGAAAACGACCTGGTGGTTTTCTGCAAATTTCTTCAATGTTATCGCGTAATTATTAAAATGGTTAACAGATGTATCGTAGGAGGGTGTAGCAACACCAATCTTGATGGGATTAGTACTCATCGTTTCCCAAAAGACCGGACAATGAGAGAGAAATGGGAGCGCTTGGTCTACACAGGCTGTGCACTGAAACCGTGCAAAGCTCGCGCAGCCTGCTGGCGCTTCCGCAGGTGACGTCACGAATCTGGCTCCAGACTCCCTTGGGATTTTTCCAGACGTGTTGTTTTGTTGTTTTTTTTTTCTGCTGTAGACAGATGGCCTTGTGCAAAATTACCCTTCTGGATGAGTGTGTAAAGGGACATTCTTTCATATGAAAAAAACCAAACACTAAACTGGCCCAGAATATGCACTTTAACCGTCCTATAACACAGAAGCCTTTTGCCAAGTTTGGTGAAATTCCTCCACAAATTGTAAGAGGAGCTGATTTCAGAAGAACGTACACCCTCATGAAATTGTCAAAGTACAAGTTATTTAATCAAGGCTCAAAACTCTGGGAAAATTTTCACAAACGAAATTAAATCGCAATATGCGTATTACTGTCATATAACAAGGCCTTTTGCCAAGCTTCGAGAAATTCGTCCAAAAATTGTAAGAGGAGTTGATTTCAGAAGGAAAAAAAACCCCATGAAATTGTCAAAGTATAATTTTGTTAATCGCGGGCTGGAACTCTGGGAAAATGTGGCCCAATTTAACAAAATTGTTACTGACAAAGAATCCTGCCAAGCTTCGTGAAATTCCTCCAAAAATTGTGAGCGGAGTTGATTTCAGAAGCTGAGAGCCCTTCCCGGGACGGACGGCCAGATGGACATCGCCACGATATACACTACCGTTCAAAAGTTTGGGGTCACCCAGACAATTTTGTGTTTTCCATGAAAAGTCACACTTTTATTTCCCACCATAAGTTGTAAAATGAATAGAAAATATAGTCGAGACATTTTTCTGGCCATTTTGAGCATTTAATCGACCCCACAAATGTGATGCTCCAGAAACTCAATCTGCTCAAAGGAAGGTCAGTTTTATAGCTTCTCTAAAGAGCTCAATTGTTTTCAGCTGTGCTAACATGATTGTACAAGGGTTTTCTAATCATCCATTAGCCTTCTGAGGCAATGAGCAAACACATTGTACCATTAGAACACTGGAGTGAGAGTTGCTGGAAATGGGCCTCTATACACCTATGGAGATATTGCACCAAAAACCAGACATTTGCAGCTAGAATAGTCATTTACCACATTAGCAATGTATAGAGTGGATTTCTGATTAGTTTAAAGTGATCTTCATTGAAAAGAACAGTGCTTTTCTTTCAAAAATAAGGACATTTCAAAGTGACCCCAAACTTTTCAACGGTAGTGTAATCCCCTTTTGGGCCTTTCAGCCAGGAGGGGATAAAAACTGTTCTCGTTATTGTTCTAAGATAAATGCGAAGACTTAAATATGACTGTTAGCTCAGGTCCAAATGCTCTTTAAGTAGGAGTCGTGGGGACACGGGGAGGGGTCCTGCAGGTGACCACCCTCATCCAGTAAACTTAAGGGAAACACTGTGCATCATAATATAAATTTACGAGGGATTTAATAATTCGCCCAGTTTACAACTTGATTCAAGTCACAATATCGGGTTTATGATTCAATGTTCCTATGATTTTTTTTTTCAATGAAATATATATTTTTTTAAATGAGCAAAATAAAAAAAATAATAATAATAACCACAATTGTTTTTCATTTGCTTAAAAACCAACAAAAATAACAAACATTTGTAAAGGTTGGAGCAAAATATATGTTATTTACCAGCTGGGAGGTCCGTATGGTGAAATACCGTGACCGAGGTCTTGAAAGTAGTGAGCGAGGCCCTCTGGGCCGAGGTCAGTATTCAAGGCTGAGGTCAGGGTATTTCACCATACGGACCGACCTTAAGCTGGTAAATAATATTTATTTTTCTCTTTACCAAATTCTAACAGAAAACGAGAGCGCCCGAAAGGGAAAACCGAGCCGAGCCGCCATTTTGAATCCTCATTCACGGCTGTAATGCAAATGGCTTCCTCCTCGGTATACAAGTGCACTTCCATGGCAGGAAAAAAACTACATTTTGCTGCCTATGTAGTCCCCTATTTATACAAATAGGAGTCATTCAGGATTCAGCCATGTTTTTGCTCGGCGTTAGCAACAGTTACAGGTTTTTAGCTTTCTCTTGAAATGTTTTCTTTTATTTCTTCTTCCTCAGGGGAGTAAAACTCGCTTTCGCTGTGAACACTGTCGTTATCACTATCCATGCTGTAAAATTAATGCTATTCTCCTGAGAAATGCTGGCAAACATTTATAAGATTTTTGATACTCATATATATAAAAAAAAAAAAAAGTCGACAAAAAAAAAAAAAAAGCTACTATGTTTGTTGTTGTGAACGAGCGAGTTGCTAGAGGTCCATAACCAGGGTCCGTACCGTCGGACATGGACCTGCTCGCCAGCCAATCAGAGCGCAGGATTTGGACCACGAAAAAAATAAAATAGCCTGTTAACTAAAATATTCCCTTTATTAAAAATGAAAAAAAAAAAGTTAACAAATAACTTTTCTTAAACTTTTATGAACATTTGTGCTTCCCCCATTTGCTTTGGTTTTCTTTATCTGCTTTATGTTTGTGAAAAGAGCTTCGATTTCTTGTGAAATCTTTTTGTACTCAACCACACAGCAGCTCTTTCAACCGGGTTTCTTTTAAAACAGCATTAGAGCTGTGTTACTTCCGCCTATATTGGAGCCACAAGTATTCCCTCTATTGTATGTTATGGCGCCCTCTACTCAACCTTTAACGTGATATAACGGCTGACAAAATTCAAGTGGAAAACAAATAGAAATGTTTTAGAAAAATGGATCCAAGTCACAATATAATATGCATCATAATATAAATTTACTCGGTATTTAATAATTCACACATTTCATGATTTGATTCAGAATATCGGGCTTATGATTCAATTTTCCCCGTGATAATTTTATGTAAAAAATAATTTTTACCAAAAAAAAAAAAAAGCAAGCAACAACATTTACTTTCCTTTTCTTCATCAACTTAAATATTTCTTTTGTTCAATTTAAATAAAAAGAACCCTTTTGTTTCATTTCATTTACAACCAACAATAATCACTGAATGAAAATATAACCTATTCACTAAAGTTAAACTTATGAACATTTGTACTTCCTCCATTTACTTCTCTTTTATTCATCTTTCAGCATTTTGTAAGAAGAGAGCTCTGATTTCGTGTTAAATCTATTTGGAGTCAATCACACAAACAGCTCTCACTTTTTTTTTGGCAGCATTACAGCTGTGTTACTTCTGCCTACAGTGAAGTCACGAGTATTCTCTCTATTGTATACTACGGCTCCCTCTGCTGTCTAAATAATGTGATTACACCCCGTGAAAACAGATGAGGCAGCCTGGTAATAATTGTAATTCCTTGTTTATTACATCGACTCGAATCGTCATACGTTTGTATCACGATTTATCATCACAATACATCGTTACGTGCCTAAAACTCACTCCATGTAGATCATAATAAAAATATATACTCTCAAGTTACTATATCCAAATAGTAATGTCTTAGAAAAGTAAGATAAAAAGGTGTGTAGTGTTTTTATAGCCATTGTATTGTATTATAATAAAATCACTGATAATAGACAGATTTTTCCTTCATAGGTGCATCATGGTAATATCTACATCTCTCTATGTGCCTATCTACAGTATCTATGATACATTACAGTATCCTGTCACTCAGCGTTGTGGAAAGCAGCACACTTACAGTGGGTTTAAGGGTTTCTGCGAGTCCTTTTCATTCCTCCGCTCATGTTTAGCTCTCAGCTTGGCCTCGGCTTTTTCTAACTTCTTCGCATCAACAGTCTGAGCAGAAGGAAACATTGGAAGGAACATGAAGTGGTTTCATAAGTCAGCGTTAATGCAGGTGGATACATCATTAGGATAATTTTTTTTTTTTTAAAAAGTGTCATTAATGACAGAACAGCAGGCTCCAGAGAACTGTTCGTCCACAGCTGTCCATCCTCGAGTCCAGAGAGCAGAACTGGCCGTGCTGTCTGGGTGGGCGGGGCCTACTCTCCCTCACCTGTCAATCACAGTGATCCTACCCAATCATGGGCGTCTGTGAGGTTTACGGATGTGGAAGAGGGTGGATAGCGTTCCTGGTGGGTAGCTGTCATAGGCAAATTAAGAAGGAAGCCCCCCTCGTTTTATCGTGTCCTAAGGGTGTGCAAACTAGTTGCTAAGAAAATTGTATTTGTTAAAAGGCTAATTTTGTCCCTACTGCTGCCCCAAACGGATTCCCAGTGGAATCACAAACGTACAGTGAGAGAAAAGACTCGTGGCGGGGGGGAGGGGCTGTGTTTCTCCTACCGTGCCCTGCGTTCTCTTGACCATCCAAATGCCCTGCACATCATTAACAGCCGAATCTGCAAACAGAAAATCGGACAAAAGCGGATGTGAGGTCGGGACTTAACCTGTAAGCAGCTCAAAAACAGCACTCGGTCACTTTACACACACTCACCCGACTCTGCAGAGATCTGAGACAGCTGCACAGGGGCATCGAGCAGCACCTGCCTCTGGTGAGAGCGACAGGTCGTGCTAAAGGAGGACAGAGACAGACAGAGATAACACAGACCACCAGAAAGAAAAAAAAATGGAAAAATAGACAAAGACAGGTAGAGAGAAAGAAAGAGACCGACAGATGTACAGAAAGAAAGACAGGCAGACAGACAGAACATAATGCACAGAGTCCAGCAGAAAGAAAAAAAAAAGACAGATAGATGGACAGAAATAGAAGGAAAGAAAAAGAATGAGGCAGAGAGACACGAGAGTTAGACAGAAGGACAGACAGACAGAACGACAGACAGAGAGAGGGAGGGAGAGACAGACAGAACGACAGACAGAGAGAGGGAGGGAGAGACAGACAGAACGACAGACAGAGAGAGGGAGGGAGAGACAGACAGAACGACAGACAGAGAGAGGGAGGGAGAGACAGACAGAACGACAGACAGAGAGAGGGAGGGAGAGACAGACAGAACGACAGACAGAGAGAGGGAGGGAGAGACAGACAGAACGACAGACAGAGAGAGGGAGGGAGAGACAGACAGAACGACAGACAGAGAGAGGGAGGGAGAGACAGACAGAACGACAGACAGAGAGAGGGAGGGAGAGACAGACAGAACGACAGACAGAGAGAGGGAGGGAGAGACAGACAGAACGACAGACAGAGAGAGGGAGGGAGAGACAGACAGAACGACAGACAGAGAGAGGGAGGGAGAGACAGACAGAACGACAGACAGAGAGAGGGAGGGAGAGACAGACAGAACGACAGACAGAGAGAGGGAGAGACAGACAGAACGACAGACAGAGAGAGGGAGGGAGAGACAGACAGAACGACAGACAGAGAGAGGGAGGGAGAGAGACAGAACGACAGACAGAGAGGGAGGGAGAGAGACAGAACGACAGACAGAGAGGGAGGGAGAGACAGACAGAACGACAGACAGAGAGGGAGGGAGAGACAGACAGAACGACAGACAGAGAGAGGGAGAGACAGACAGAACGACAGACAGAGAGAGGGAGGGAGAGACAGACAGAACGACAGACAGAGAGGGGGAGGGAGAGACAGACAGAACGACAGACAGAGAGGGGGAGGGAGAGACAGACAGAACGACAGACAGAGAGGGAGGGAGAGACAGACAGAACGACAGACAGAGAGGGAGGGAGAGACAGACAGAACGACAGACAGAGAGGGAGGGAGAGACAGACAGAACGACAGACAGAGAGGGAGGGAGAGACAGACAGAACGACAGACAGAGAGAGGGAGGGAGAGACAGACAGAACGACAGACAGAGAGGGGGGAGAGACAGACAGAACGACAGACAGAGAGGGAGGGAGAGACAGACAGAACGACAGACAGAGAGGGAGGGAGAGACAGACAGAACGACAGACAGAGAGGGAGGGAGAGACAGACAGAACGACAGACAGAGAGGGAGGGAGAGACAGACAGAACGACAGACAGAGAGGGAGGGAGAGACAGACAGAACGACAGACAGAGAGGGAGGGAGAGACAGACAGAACGACAGACAGAGAGGGAGGGAGAGACAGACAGAACGACAGACAGAGGGAGGGAGAGACAGACAGAACGACAGACAGAGGGAGGGAGAGACAGACAGAACGACAGACAGAGGGAGGGAGAGACAGACAGAACGACAGACAGAGAGGGAGGGAGAGACAGACAGAACGACAGACAGAGAGGGAGGGAGAGACAGACAGAACGACAGACAGAGAGGGGGAGGGAGAGACAGACAGAACGACAGACAGAGAGGGGGAGGGAGAGACAGACAGAACGACAGACAGAGAGGGGGAGGGAGAGACAGACAGAACGACAGACAGAGAGGGGGAGGGAGAGACAGACAGAACGACAGACAGAGAGAGGGAGGGAGAGACAGACAGAACGACAGACAGAGAGAGGGAGGGAGAGACAGACAGAACGACAGACAGAGAGAGGGAGGGAGAGACAGACAGAACGACAGACAGAGAGAGGGAGGGAGAGACAGACAGAACGACAGACAGAGAGAGGGAGGGAGAGACAGACAGAACGACAGACAGAGAGAGGGAGGGAGAGACAGACAGAACGACAGACAGAGAGAGGGAGGGAGAGACAGACAGAACGACAGACAGAGAGAGGGAGGGAGAGACAGACAGAACGACAGACAGAGAGAGGGAGGGAGAGACAGACAGAACGACAGACAGAGAGAGGGAGGGAGAGACAGACAGAACGACAGACAGAGAGAGGGAGGGAGAGACAGACAGAACGACAGACAGAGAGAGGGAGGGAGAGACAGACAGAACGACAGACAGAGAGAGGGAGGGAGAGACAGACAGAACGACAGACAGAGAGAGGGAGGGAGAGACAGACAGAACGACAGACAGAGAGAGGGAGGGAGAGACAGACAGAACGACAGACAGAGAGAGGGAGGGAGAGACAGACAGAACGACAGACAGAGAGAGGGAGGGAGAGACAGACAGAACGACAGACAGAGAGAGGGAGGGAGAGACAGACAGAACGACAGACAGAGAGAGGGAGGGAGAGACAGACAGAACGACAGACAGAGAGAGGGAGGGAGAGACAGACAGAACGACAGACAGAGAGAGGGAGGGAGAGACAGACAGAACGACAGACAGAGAGAGGGAGGGAGAGACAGACAGAACGACAGACAGAGAGAGGGAGGGAGAGACAGACAGAACGACAGACAGAGAGAGGGAGGGAGAGACAGACAGAACGACAGACAGAGAGAGGGAGGGAGAGACAGACAGAACGACAGACAGAGAGAGGGAGGGAGAGACAGACAGAACGACAGACAGAGAGAGGGAGGGAGAGACAGACAGAACGACAGACAGAGAGAGGGAGGGAGAGACAGACAGAACGACAGACAGAGAGAGGGAGGGAGAGACAGACAGAACGACAGACAGAGAGAGGGAGGGAGAGACAGACAGAACGACAGACAGAGAGAGGGAGGGAGAGACAGACAGAACGACAGACAGAGAGAGGGAGGGAGAGACAGACAGAACGACAGACAGAGAGAGGGAGGGAGAGACAGACAGAACGACAGACAGAGAGAGGGAGGGAGAGACAGACAGAACGACAGACAGAGAGAGGGAGGGAGAGACAGACAGAACGACAGACAGAGAGAGGGAGGGAGAGACAGACAGAACGACAGACAGAGAGAGGGAGGGAGAGACAGACAGAACGACAGACAGAGAGAGGGAGGGAGAGACAGACAGAACGACAGACAGAGAGAGGGAGGGAGAGACAGACAGAACGACAGACAGAGAGAGGGAGGGAGAGACAGACAGAACGACAGACAGAGAGAGGGAGGGAGAGACAGACAGAACGACAGACAGAGAGAGGGAGGGAGAGACAGACAGAACGACAGACAGAGAGAGGGAGGGAGAGACAGACAGAACGACAGACAGAGAGAGGGAGGGAGAGACAGACAGAACGACAGACAGAGAGAGGGAGGGAGAGACAGACAGAACGACAGACAGAGAGAGGGAGGGAGAGACAGACAGAACGACAGACAGAGAGAGGGAGGGAGAGACAGACAGAACGACAGACAGAGAGAGGGAGGGAGAGACAGACAGAACGACAGACAGAGAGAGGGAGGGAGAGACAGACAGAACGACAGACAGAGAGAGGGAGGGAGAGACAGACAGAACGACAGACAGAGAGAGGGAGGGAGAGACAGACAGAACGACAGACAGAGAGAGGGAGGGAGAGACAGACAGAACGACAGACAGAGAGAGGGAGGGAGAGACAGACAGAACGACAGACAGGGAGAGACAGAATGACAGACGGAGGGGGGGAGGGAGGGAGGGACAGACAGGGAGAGGGAGGGACAGACAGCACGACAGAGGGAGGGAGAGAACGACAGACAGACAGGGAGGGAGAGAACGACAGACAGAGAGGGAGGGAGAGACAGAATGACAGACAGAATGACAGACAGACAGACAGAGAGAATAGGAACAGAGAGAGAGAAACCGAGACAGAACAACAGACAGAGAGAGAGAAAACCAGAATGACAGAGAGACAAACACAGAGAGAGAGAGAGAGAGAGAGAGAGAGAGAGAGAGAGAGAGAGAGAGAGAATCAGCACACTGTATAAGGGGTAGAATAACTCCTTGCACTCTGTGTGAGATTTTTCCCTGAAGCTGATTTCTGCTTTCTTCTGGTTGTTGTAAAATCTAACAGTCTGACTCTCAGACTCACATCTTCAGAGTGTTAAACAGCTGCAGGCAGATGTCTCGGACGTCGTCTTCGTTTTTCTCGGCGGCTATTTCCTGCAGGACCCCACCGATGGCATCGAACACTTCCTCTCCGTCCTCAAAATCAGAGCCTCCGCTGTCCAGCACTCCTGCAGCGACACGGTCACATGACACAAATCACCACCGTGTGGGCATTAAACACATCGACCAAATCAATCAATAAACTCATCCATCAATCCACTTTGGGAGACTTCTGCGTCACAGAAACTCACTTAAGGATCTTTAACCTTCCGAGTCTACGCTCAGACGAGCAAAGTTTAAAAAAAAAAAAAAAAAGTCGTCTTCTGAAATGAGCATTTCTGGATTTCCATCAGAATCTCAGAAAAGTAGAGATTAAACCGCCAGCTGTGCTGTGCTCTGCGAATTTAGAGAAGTAGACTGGGGGGGGGGATTTTTATTTATATATTCCCTCACCTGCTCGTTCATTTTGTTCATTCGTCCTTTCCGAAAAGACCGATACACTGCAGTTCATTCGCCTGCGAATTATTCAACAAACGTGTCAGTTTTTGATTGACGCGTCAATGAGCCAACTAGACTCCACAGTCGGGTTTGGTTTGGTTTTCAGTCAGCCATCGGGCCGCGTCGCTCACCGACATCAGCATTACGATGTTTGTAAGCAGCCGACGCATGAAATTAAATGCAGCTTGATCGTAATTAACTGGCAAGTAATAAAATTACGCCACTGTATTCATTTACAACGGAGTGAAAAAGAAAAGCCATGCACATGAAAGAACACTCAGATGGGTGGTGGACCAAAAGTATGCGAGGTTTATAACCAAGTGACACTTCAAGTCTTTTGACTCATCAGTCTGAGGAAGAATCAGGAGACGCGAAAGGTCACTTGGGAACAGAGCTTTCATTCAGGGCTTATTTGATGTGTAGATCGTTCCGTTCATCAAACGTTAATCTCAGCAGATGAACGAATCACCGATCAGTTCATTCATTTGAATGATTCATTCCAAAAGATTCATTTGTTCGTTCAATCGCCATCTCAGAGTCAAATGCTTTTCTCTTTTAAGCCGGTCAGGAGTCTGAACGCAAGACTCGATCCGTCCATCCATTATCTCTAGCCGCTTATCCGATGCAGGGTCGCGGGCAAGCTGGAGCCTATCCCAGCTGACTATGGACGAGAGGTGGGGTACACCCTGGACAGGTCGCCAGATCATCACAGGGCTGACACACAGAGAGACACAACCATTCACACCTACGGTCAATATATACCCTGTCCACACTAGGGATTTTGTACCAATACAATACTACTTTCGTACTGCAACACCTGTCCACACTAGCAACTATACCGGTACTGTAGCGGTATAACTGGATCGGTACGAAACCCACAAATGTATGGGTTTAGTACCGGTACAGTACCGGTACTGTAGCGCTTCGCTGTAGTGTGGACAGATGAAGCGGTTCTGTATCGATACAAATATAATGCGCATGCGAAACCGAAACAACCGTGGAGCTACATGGAGCAAAGAAAGGGGGGAGAAAGGGAGAGGGAAAGAGGGAGGAAGAAAGGAGGACGAGGGGAAAAGGGAGAAAGTGAAGGAGAAAGGGAGATTCATTTTCTTTGTTTCTTTCTCAACTGCCTCGCGCGTTTTATACGATTCGACTGAATAAATGACCACCAGAAATACAGACTGTACATTGACAACAAAAAGCACACACACATTGTTTCATCCGCCATATTCTCGGAAGGAAGTTACTCGGTAACCACGGAAACATTTCGCGCACTTCCACTACCGTGAAAGAAAACCACAAACATTTCTTGCTAGTGTGGATAGATGCACTAAACTGCACCGGTATGGAGCACTTGCATGTGACGTCACAGCCGATCCAGATTGTGACAGACGCCATCGTGTCGGTCAAACGCCATATTCTGCCTTCTACTTCTGCTTTTACTTCTACCTTTTCTTCTGGAAAACCCAACTATATACAATTCTACTACAACGGCTGCAAGCTCTCCCTACCTGTGCACGTTTTTTATGTTTGTGTGTATTTTTGCGTGTTGTTCATCTGTACTGGACTTCAATATCCACTACAACCGTATGGACTTACTGGACATTGGTTTCCAGCAGAAAATGACGGTTTGTAGCGATTTCCATCGCATGCACAACATTCCGGACGAGAGAAAAAAAAAAAAAAAAAAAAACACATTCCGGACGAGACAGCGGGGTCTCCGTGGATTGTTATCGGAAGCAAAGCGAAGGAGGCAGCGCCGGGAGCCGAAGCAAAAGCGAGGCTACAGGCAGAGCTGGCCTGTTGACTAAGCTCAGAAAACAGCTACTCAAACCTCCACTGCCAAGCCTCTACCTCTCCAACGCCAGATCCATGTAAACAACACGGACGATTTGGAATTACCTTATTCTATTCTATAATCGGCTGGTCAGTGCTATACTCAATACTTAAGTGACTTACCCATCCAGTGAGGATTATTTTCTTGTTTACAAGATGCCACATCTGAGTCGCTGACAAATCCTGAATTTCTGTAAAGATAACTGTCCAGAGATTTATAAGCACGCAGTGCTTCACCACTGAACAGCGAGGGAAAGTTGATGAGGTAATCATACATGTCCAGGTATTCCGCTGGCAGTTCAAAATCCGGTCGTGAAAACTCCGTCCGGAAAGCCATAAGGGTCACAAATCTGTAGATCGTTTATTTTAGACATACATCTAGTTATCTGTTCATTAGAAAAATGAGCCGTGTAGTCCGTCGGTTGAAATTAATCCATTCTGTACACGACTGCAGCAGTATTCAGCGGTGTTTTTGACCGACAAGATGGGGGTTGTGTACTTTCCGGTCACGTGACTGCAAGATCTCTATACTTTGTATCGATACAGTTATACCACTTTCGTACCGGTATAAGTGTGAACACAGCATTCGAGCCACCAGTTAACCTATTGAATGGTTGCCCCGGGCAATCGGGCTACCGTTAATGTCGAACCCTGACTCATTGTAGTAACAAGTTGTTTGCCATTTTAGGTCAAAACAGACCTTTGGAACAGACTGCAAGGAGAGCACCTGGCCGCCTGCTTGAGGATTTCCATTAACGGGCCACAACCAGAAGATATAAATTATGAAAGGGCACTCGAACTCTTTTTTTTTTTTCCCCCCCTCAAAGCCAAGAAAAATCAAATGCACAAGTGCAGGGTGTTGTCTTTGTAAATAGGGCAGGCATTTGTCAGGGTCACTTTTGACATATAGCAGAGCTAGAAGTCCTTGTTCTGTAGGACTTTTTGTAGGAGTTCAGGGTGTGAAGTATTGTAGGATTTTTGGTTTGGTTGCTATCTGTAATATGTTCTTCTTCTAGGACTGCCCTCTGTAGCAACATGCTAAAATAAAATACAAGGTGCAGAACCAATACCAACAAATTTGTTCTTTGTTTAGTAGTATTAGTAGACTAAACAACCCCCCCCCCCCCCCCCATGGGCTGCCCCCATAGTCTCCAAAATTTCTGTGGGAAACACTGTCCAATCATAGTAGATACACCGCCAGACGGTGCAAAAATGATCCGAATTGGCGTTTTCCAGACTGAGGTGCCATGTTGTTTAGTGGTTTACTTGTCAGCTGTTTAGTTGTTAGTTGTCAGCTGTCAGATTTATATGTTAATGGACCCGGTAAGCTGGTAAATAATTTTTTTTTTCTTTACCAAATTCTAACAGAAAACGAGAGCGCCTGAAAGGGAAAACCGAGCCGAGCCGCCTCACGGCTGTAATGCAAATTGCTTTCCTCCTCGGTATACAAGTGCGCTTCCATGGCAGGGAAAAAGAAACTACGTTTTACCGCCTATGTAGTGCCCTATTTAAACAAATAGGAGTCATTCAGGATTCAGCCATGTTTTTGCTCCGTTTTTTTACTCGACCAAAGTTATACAGTATTATGAGCTTTAAATTGCATCAATAAAACCATTTGGTGAAACTTTGAAGAAGAGATTGTACTGGTTTAAAGTTTTTACCTAACGTTTTCATGTCGACTCCAATCAATACACTAGTAGAATCGATGACTAGTTTAGTAGGCCAAAACTTTTTTCAATTTTTGACTGTACCAGCCTGAAAAAAACTTGCGACAGTCAAATGGAAAAAAAGCAAGCTGGTCATGTTGTACTGGACTAATCTATGACTGATGGGTATAGTAAGTGATACTTGCGTTTGCTTACCTCAAAGTGTCCGCAGATCATGCACAGACATCCATTATATCCACAGTTTTTTGCCAAGTCGCACAGGTTTCTTTCAAGTCTACTGTTGGGCCAATAAATCATAAATAAAACAGCTCAGATTTGTTTGTTTAAGTCGTTTGCCACTCCACTTTATTCTCGTGGGTTCACATACCGCTGCCGTTATTTCCCCCTAATCACGAGTTTGTTGGTCTTCCAAAATGGCGCAGGGTCTGTTTACTTCCGGTTTCAGGTGACGTCAGTGAAAGGGGTCTATACTGCGAGTCGAGAAAAATAAAACAGCGGCGCATTTTACTCCCCAAAAAACTCTGCTCAAAACGGGTCCGAGGTTAGTTGCCAACATATTTTTTTTTTAATGACAAAACTATAAGGAGTTGGGAGCTAAAATTTGGGACTTTTCCTATTGGGAAGTGTGTGAACCTCCTGGAATTTTTTCAGCCAAATCTGAGATGGTCGAGTGGGAGTAGGGCTGCACAATATATCGAAAAAGTATCGATATCGCGATATCATAGTTTGCGATACACATACCGCAAAAATTACTTAAATTTCGATAAAAGGCACATTTTTCTGTGCCGTCCAATCACATTTGAATGTCAACAAGCGCCGCGGGATAACTCCGCCCCCTATTGCAAAACAAGTAAAATCCTCGTGGTGATGGCGGAAGCGGTAGCAAGTGTGGTGAGACAAACTTGTGCGAGGAGGAACTGGTTTCCAAAAAAAAAGTACTTTGGATTCAGGAGGGATGACGTACTGCAAACTCAGGTACTTTGCAAGACATGTACCTGTAAAACAGTGGTGGGGCGGCTCACTGGGACAAACACTGATGTACAGCAGCATAAAAACATAAAACCGCTCTCTCTCTCACACACACACAACCGCTCTCTCTCTCTCTCTCTCTCTCTCTCTCTCTCTCTCTCACACACACACACACACACTACCGCTCGCTCACTCACACACACACACCACTGCTCCCTCACCCGCATGTGTTATTAACAGACTGTGTTTGAGTTTATGGTGAATCTGTGTCGCTCACCTTCATCTCCCGGGAGCCGCTGAAATTGCCATTTTGAATGCTTTATGTTAATGTAATGTAGTTTTCAGTTTTTTGTTTACTTCAACTTAAGACATTTTCTGCTGCGCTCACAAAAATTAAGAGATTTAAAGATGATTGACGGACACCATTGCAGGTGTAGCCATGTTTTTCCAATAAAAAATAATGTTGGAATGGAAGCGATGCATTGGGTGTTTTTTTTTTAATGCTAGATACAGGGCAGAACGGCGAGTAGAGGTAAGAAAAACATTATATGTTTAATTATCGTGATGCATATCGATATCGAGATATTCAGTCATGTTATCGAATATCGCATATTTTTCTGATATCGTGCAGCCCTAAGTGGGAGCATTCGGAGATTTGACATGGAATGACCCCGAACCAACCGAGGACGCTCTACTCGAAAGCAAAACCCCAAAAATAAGGAACAACATCCAGAATGAAAGTATTTCATGGCAAGAGTGCATCTTTATTTAATTTTTTAAGAATTATTATTGGGCAATTCCACGGGTAACTGACGCAACATTCGGAGGCTTTAAAATTAAACTGTGCGGCTATTACAGAAAGAGCAAACTCAAACAAACGGATGATGACTGAAGGCCCAAAGGCCATCTTGGACAACACGGAGTTTTCCCCAGATATGAAGAATTTATTTAGTGGCACGCAGAGAACATTGGTAACTGATGCAACTTGGAGAATTCGACGACTGCGAACACGCAAGTCCAAACGCCAATTTCTGTGAAACTTGTTGCAATTTTATTAACATTTTTTCCAACTTTACTCTTAACATACAGTGGCACGCAAAAGTTTGGGCACGCTTACTGAAAATGTCTGTTACTGTGAATAGTTAAGTGAGCAGAAGATGAACTGATCACCAGAAGGCATAAAGGTAAAGTGTGAGCATAATCGCTATCAGGCGCGTTAAAAATGTACATAACTTCTAGAATGTCACCAAAACTCATTGAATTTTCAGCATTGTAAGAGCATCCGGCCCTTTGGTTCATTCTGACTGGCCCGTGTAGGGTTAATTAGAAATTACAAAATAAACGTATTTTCTAATTTTACCTCATGCATGGACTGAATGTGCATTGCTTTTATTTTGAAGTTGTGTTCAACAAAAACGCAATGCGCGCGACATGAACATGACATGAAATCCCACGAAACCTAATCCTGCGATAACTACTTCCGTAATTTGTCCAGACCAACCACAAACTTATACGTCATCCTTCAAACGGTCCAGCCAATCACGTAGTGTGACGTCACCAGCAGGCGCCCGAGCCGATCTGTAGATCTGAGACCTACACCGAATCGACGTTGTTGTGAGCAGGTCACAAGAAGACTTTAGCCCCCAAAATGTCCGCAAAAAGAAGAAAGGTAGATGCCGAATGCAGGGCTTTCAACAAAACATGGACTGCTAAGTATTTATTTACTGAAGTCAGAGATAAAGCCGTGTGTTTAGTTTGCGGAGAGCAGATCCGAAAAACTGAAAAATACCAAATGAGGTGATTAGACTACAAATGTGGGCATCATTATTATAATATGATGCATCTTGCTTGATATTTGGAGTAGAAAGACAATATTGTGATGTCTTTATTGTGTTTTGGGGTGAATGTGACTGGAAAAAAAAAAAAAAAGGTACAAACGTTCACATTTTGTTAACCATTGTTTCGGGAAATTTGATTGAATAAATGACATTTTTTGTAAGGCAACCTCGTTTTTTCCAGACTCTTACCAGTCTTAGCAGCTTGTAAAAACAATGTTATTTACTGCTTTATATAAAGAAATACAATTAACAGGCTTTCGTCTAAACGGGGGAACAGGGGCGCTGCGCCCTCTTACTCTCGGCGTGCGCCCCCTTACCGACTCCGTGAAAACATCCCACCAACACCACGTGACAATGTGTCTGATCATCAAATACGTTATAATTGCTCCAAAAATATTCCAATCATAGTAGATACACCGCCAAACGCTGCAAAAACAATCCGAATTGGCGTTTTCCAGACTGAGGCGCCATGTTGTTTAGTTGTTTACTTGTCGCGGCTGCTCTCGCGAGATTTGACATGGGTTACATACAAGGTCAGCTGACTTGTAGAGCGAGATTTCTCGAGACTGAATGACCTTTCACCCACCGGCGCGGGAGCTTTTGACAGAAGTAGTTCGCGAGTTGTTTTTGTTGACACTTGGGCATTTAAAGATGGCATCCCGCGGCACGAAGCGGAAGAAAGCCAAAGACTGTCCGGGGCAGATGATGATTATTTTTCTTTTTTAATGTTGACAGACAATTTGTTACAATTTCCCTCTCAGATACTCAGAATGTCCCATTGGAGCATTTTTCAAAGGCTTTGCACGGCGGGGGGGGACACAACCGGCACCATCCCCCCCCCCGCTTCGCTCCCTCGCCATGGTGAGCGCCCTCATACTAAATTTTTCTCGAAAAAACCCTGATTAATATTATGCAGAATTTAGTTCAGCTTTTTGGTCCAGCCCTCCACAAAATTTTCTGTTTCTCATGTGGCCCCACGGAAAAAATAATTGCCCACCCCTGCCCTAAAGTATTATTCAGCAAAACCCCAGAATGATAGCACAAATCTAGAATTTTTAACAGAATTTTAGTTCTTAAAATTTAACGTTTAAATTTTAGTTCTTAAAATTTAACATTTACACCCGTCAAAAATCACTTGGAATGCTGTTTTGAAAATTTTGATCAAATATTATAAACACAGTCTTTTAATGCATCAAAAAATAATTTTGATAAAGCAAGGAAATTCGGAAGAAAATTTGTTTTTTCTTTTGCTTGTTGTGCACGTCACGCTACCAAAATCTAACTAACCCCTTCACGAACAACCCCAACTTTCATGGACTTGTAGCGCGAATAAACCTTTCAAAAAAAATATATAATACTTCTCACCCAGTAAATTAGAATCCTGGTGATTTATATCCTCGTAGCTTCAGTAGATCTAGAGATTTAGTCGATTTAGTAAATCCCAAACGCTGTGAAACACGCCAGCCATCTATGGTGAGAAGTGCTGCTGTAGTTGAGAAACTCATTTCTCCCGCTTCCAACTAACTCCGTGACCCATACCAAAATAACAATGTCACGCTCATCACTTAAGGATGATTTATGCCAAGTTTCACGGAAAAATACAGCGAAATAAACTTGCTAGAAGCATTTTTCAAAATCCCAAACATTATGAAACATTTCTTGTAGGGTTTCAGGTTACAAATTTCGAGAATAGAGAAACTGCGGCGCAAAAATTTGCCACTAAACTCGCGAAAATACTCCATCCTAGCGAGTTTCACAACCGAACTAGGCTACGTGACAGTCCGTGACCACCCAGGAATGTTCTAGAAGGAACGCTTCTAGGCACGTGCGATCGAGAAAGACACCATGTGAAGGTAGTAAAGGTAGTAGTTCCACTGTCTTATGACGTTTTTGCTTGTTTTAGTGCGATAAACAATCATTAAAATGCTGATTTCAAGGTTAAAATGGGTAAAAACAACTAATTTATATAGATATTGTAAAAAATTGTGCCTAATAGTTATTTCAGTACATAAAATCAAAACCTGAATTTTTTATTTTCCCTATGTTACACCATTGTGCATCTATAGCATGCTACTCATCAAAAACGAGACATTTCTTTTCAGCATTTTCTGCAAGATTTGTGTATTATTTTTGTTTTGTACAATTGGAGAGTGAAAAAAGAAAAAGAACACCATGCGAAAGTTTGGGCACCCCAATACATTTGAGTTCTCAGGTAACTTTAACCAAGGTTCCAGACCTTAATTGGCTTATTGAGCTGTGGCTTGTTCAAATTCTTCGTTAGGAAAGGTCAGATGATGCAGATTTCAAAGCTGTATAAATTCTTTGACTCCTCAAACTCGTCCCTAAAATCAACAGCCATGGGCTCCTCTAAGCAACTCCCTCACATTCTGAATAATAAAATAATTGATGCTCACAAAGCAGGAGAAGGCTACAAGAACGGAGCAAAGTGTTTTCAGGTAGCTGTTTCCTCAGATCGTAATGTTATTAAGAAATGGCAGTTAACAGAAACAGTGGAGATCAAGGTGAGGTCTGGAAGATGAAGAAAACTTTCTGAAAGAACTGCTCGTTGGATTGCTAGAAAGGCAAATAAAAAACCGTTTGACTGCAAAAGACCTTCAGAAAGATTTAGCAGACCCTGGAGTGGTGGTGCACTGTTCTACTACACAGTGACACCTGAACCTTCATGAGAGTCATCACAAGGAAACCGTTCCTGCGTCCTAGCCACAAAATTCAGCGTCTGAAGTTTGCAAATGAACATCTAAATAAGCCTGATGCATTTTGGAAACAAGTCCTGTGGACTGATGAAATCAAAATAGAACTTTTTGGCCACAATGTGCAAAGGTATGTTTGGAGAAAAAAGGGTGCCGAATTCCAGGAAAAGAACACCTCTCCAACTCTGAAGCATGGGTGTGGATCGATCATGCTTTGGGGTTGTGTTGCAGCCAGTGGCACAGGGCACATTTCATTGGTCGAGGGAAGCATGGATTTGAATAAATACCAGCAAATTCTGGAAGCAAACATCACACCATCTGTAAAAAAGTTGAAGTTAAAAAGAGGATGGGTCCTACAATAAAACGATGATCCAAAACACACCTCAAAATCTACAATGGAATACCTCAAGAGGCCCAAGCTGAAGGTTTTGCCCTGGCCCTCACAGTCCCCTGACCTAAACATCATTGAAAATCTGTGGATAGGTCTCAAAAGAGCAGTGCATGCAAGACAGCCCAAGAAACTTGTAGAACTGGAAGCCTTTTGTGAAAATCCCCCAGGTAGGAACTGAAAGATTATTAGCTGGCTACAAAAAAAGTGCTTACAAGCTGTGATACTTGCCAAAGGGGGTGTTACTAGGTACTAACCATGCAGGGTGCCCAAACTTTTGCTTCGGGCCATTTTGAAAATGTAAAAGATGAAAATAAAATGTTTTTGCTTAAAATATAAAGGGAATGAGTCATCTTTAACTTTACGCCTTTTGGAGATCAGTTCATCTTCAACTTGCTTAACTGTTCACAGTAACAGCAATTTTGACCAGGGGTGCCCAAACTTTTGCATACCACTGTACCATAGTATACAATGAAAGAAATCAACTATGAAGAAATGTTTAGAATTGGCAGCCGAGACCATGGAATGTACAGTAAGGGCCTCTGCATGCTCTTGCGACAAGGCTTTCGCAGATAGCTTTTCGCAGACAGTTGTAATTTATCGTTGAGTGGGGAGTAATAGGCGTGCGCGATGTTATTCACCGCCACAACGCAAGGGGGCGCGAAGTCACGAAATCGCTAGGAGTAGTTGGTGGGTGTGGTTAGTGGAGTGTTTATCCTCCGGTTACTTATAATGACTAGAACTGGAGTCGTATAGATGTCCGTACTTCCTCGATCAACCGCTCTTCGTGCTGCTCCATCTTCGCTCGTGTTTTTAAAAATGGCGGTCGTGAAAACAAACCAAACCGGGAAAGTAGGGAAGCGGAAGTGCGTGTACAGCGGATGTAGAGTGGACCAATCAGAGCCCTCTTGTCTGCGAGGCTTCTGCGGTGGTCACAATTTTTGGGAGGTGCGTGCAGAGCGTCTGCGAAGGTGGGGGGGGCTACGCAGACATTGTCTGCGATGCCATCTGCGAGGACTGGGTTGTCAGCATAAATTGGCCCTAACTGACGCAACGCTTTCCAAATTTACATATGATCTGATTCTGATGTACAGACAGGGATGACATGCGGTAATTTTCTTTTTCTTCGTCATAGTATCACTTGTTAGATCTAAAAGGCCCCAAAGCTGTCAGTTACTCAACGGAATCAATTTTTTTTTTTCATGGAAATGTAAAGAATAAGGTCCATTTGATATAAAACATTAGTTTAA
Source organism: Neoarius graeffei (assembly GCF_027579695.1). NCBI lineage: Eukaryota > Metazoa > Chordata > Actinopteri > Siluriformes > Ariidae > Neoarius > Neoarius graeffei. Next base: position 99,310,158 of record NC_083569.1, read on the forward strand.
TTTACCTGGTGAGGACTTTCGACAGCAGTTCGAAGGCGTCTTTGTGTCTAAGCTTTGGGTTTCGAGTACGTGCTTGGATCTGCCGATTTCAAAATGGCCACCAGTCACGTGACATGAGTTCAGCACAAAAATATCGACTGCAGTGAATGAACCAATCATTACTAATAACAACACAATCAAATTTAACACCATATATACACACACACAAGGAATTTTCACTCCTCCATGGGTTGACCATTTCATGGAATTGCCCTTTTGTATTTTTTTACAAATTGCTCCCGTCATTTCGCAGGTTTGTTTAATTTTGTCGGACATTTTTTTAAAAATGCTCCATTTCTCAAACTCCAGTGAACGTAGATAAAACAGTTATTCCATCAGCTCATATACGACTTGATTTTGCGGAATTATTATGAATTATCTTAAGCCAGTATCTCACTGGGCTGCGACAGCCCGCGACTCGTTGGAGACACAACACTTGCGATAAAATATACGAATTAGCGACAATTTTCACTTGGAATCGCACTGAATTGATATTCGCATATTTTACCAAATTTGTCGTGTCTCCAACTAGGCGCAGGCTGTCACAGCCTGGCTTTCCCTTGGCAGGCAGGGAAGTACACGGAAACTGACTTGAGAAGGGGTCGCGACGCATTTACGGCTATTTTGAGAGAAATTGTGTTGCGTGAATTTTTTTGAACACGTTCAAAATTTCAGCGACGAACGAGCGACACTTTGCGACTCATGTGAGGAAATCGAGAAGCCCGGCGAATGTTTCAAGACACTTTGGTTGGAGTCTCATCGCATCGCTCCTGTGGGGGTCGCGCCTGGAGGACGCTCTGGACTCTTGCAGTGGTGCTTTTGTGGCTGGGGACTGCAGTTGACTTGCTGACTTGAGGACTACAGTTGTCGTGAACGGTTTTGCGCTCGGGTTTCCAGCATCAACGAAGCTGACTTCTTGTAGCGACTTCCGAGTCTGGGAACATAGCCTTAAAGAGTTCGCTTATGCCCTCATTCGAGCTGTACAAGTGGTGTTCCATAATTGTTTTTAAAATCCAGAGCACCTGCACCTCTGCCCGAAGTGTCGGGGTTCCACCGACACCCATCATGCCACTGCTCGGCCCTTGCGTTGTTGCTAGCCTTGCTTGGCTGATGCTGCTGGCGTTCGACAGTGGTGCGAGTGCCAACTCCAGGTGCATTCGGAGATTGAACCGTGCAGAACTGAGCGATGGGCTGGTGGCGGTGGAGGGCAGATGCAATGTGCTTTGAGCTCTTCATGTGAGACTCTAAAGCGAAATGACCTATAGTGGACAACTTGAAGGTCTTTCGACAAACACAGCATCTTGCTTCAACATCGCTTCCAGGAACCTCCCTCACCCAATCACAATATCTTTCATCTGAAAGCCACTGCTGATTAAAACGACACTTCCCCATGCTGCGATTCGCGGAGCCTCCTCTCCACCACGGACTCCGACGATTGCGCCGGCGCGAAAATGTATCAATATTATTTCTTTCTTTGCGCATACTCCAAGAAATTCACTGATGTTACGCAAAACCCACGTTTTCACATCGTAGAATAGTATGAGTAAATTTAAGACCTTTGTTTAAAAAATTAACACTTGGGCAAAACAATTTAAGACTTTTTAAGGCCTTAATTTTGGAATATTAAATTTAAGACTTTTAAGACCCATGGTGGTTAGCGCTGTCGCCTCACAGCAAGAACGTCCAGGTTCGAGCCCCGTGGCCAGCAAGGGCCTTTCTGTGCGGAGTTTGCATGTTCTCCCCGTGCAGTGGCGTGCACAGATAGACACGAGGTGGTGCTCAAGCACGTGCCCCTCTGCCCTCTGTCCAAAAAAAGTGCCCTTTTGAATTTTTTTTTTTTTTTTACAGTTTACTGAGGCCAATGTCGACATGAGCTTTTAGAAAAGCCGCGGCATTAAAAGCGTGTGAAAATAATGTCCCGATGTGTGCCCCCTCCGCACACACACTGAACCTCTGTCTCTCTTGCTCTGTCACGTGAACAAGCGTGCAGTGCATTCAATGTGAGGTTGCAGCAGCATAGCGTCCTGGAAGCCACGGCCTTGTCGTAGCGCAGACAACACATCGGGCAGTCAGTCAGCTCTTCCCCTGCCCCACCAGCCAGGTAACACATGAATCGAGTGAAAATGTATTGTTTGCCCTCTCAGCCCAAGCTGTAATTATTTTGTCGTGAAGTAGCCCGTCACATACAGAAACAACTGCACATGGCAGCCTTTGCCAGCTTATTTGCTCCCTTTCCATATGGAGAAACAAACTGAACAACATTTTAAATGTAGCCTAAACCATTGAGGCAACCCCACTCTCCATCAATTCCGACCTGTTTTTAGAACATGATGACTTACTTAGAAACATTAATGTCCTTAAAAAGGCAATTTGTCTTACAGCACAACACAAGACGAGACACCAGCCACCATCATATCAAACATCCCAACACAAACACACATAAAACACACCACGTCCATTGCACCAACTAAAAAAAAAACAAACCCAGCAATAAATAAAAATTTATACAATAAAAAGATGACAGTTATCTTGTAATGTTAGGTGTGTGTTTCCCACATCTTATTCAATTGTGTAATTGCCATAGGAATGAATGAATTCTTTGCTCCATTAGTTCTGATGTTGGGGTATCTATTGCCGCTTTTCCACTACAAACGCGGCTGAGTTGGGCTGAGCCGAGCTGAGCGGGGCTGTTGAAGTTGCATTTCGACTACAACCGCGCTGAACCGTGCTGGCTGGAAGTGGGTGGACACACTGGGTGGAGTTAGCGAAAGTGGGTGGACGTCAGGTGATGTCGTTAGGCGGCGCAAACAGTGACATCAGTGACCTTTTAAGCGGTAGTCTCACGACCCGGATAGTAAACAATAAACATGGAGGACATGGAGTCGTTAGTGTTGCTGGTCTTGGTGCTGTGGCTTGTTGTCACCGACAATGCCAACAGATACTGGCAAGAGCGTATAGATGAGGCGAGGCGCATAAGGCTTCAGAAATTCTCGTAATTCGTAATTCTTCTTCTTCCGGGTTTACGGTGTTTACAGATCCCAGCGCGCTCGCGGGGCGTGTGTGGGCATGTGAGGACACTCCTCCTCACCAATCAGTGCACAGGGGAGTGTCTGCTCACGCCCCTAGCCTCACTCGGCTCACTTTGGCTCGCTTCAGCCCCACTCCAAAACTGTGCGAGTTTTAGGGGCTAAGCAGGGCTGAAGCGAGCTGAGTCGTGCTGCTCTTTGGTAGTCGAAACGCGAGCCGTGTCGGGCTGAAGCGAGCTGAAAAAGGGTAGTGGAAAAGGGCCATATATCTACGACCAGAAGGAAGTGTCTGGAACTTCACTGAGAGTGGGTGGGTAATGTCAGTACAAATTTTGTCTGCTTTCTGGGTCAGCCTGGACAGGTAGACATGATAAAGATCAGTCTGCTGACACCCAATTATTTTCCCCACTTGTTTTAACAATTTTTCCCAGCTTACTATTGTGTGTCACCTTAGAATGTCCATACCAGCATACAATGCCATAACAAAGAATACTTTCAATAAAAGACTTACAAAACAAAGTCATAATTGTGTTATCTACATTAAACAATTTAATCTTCCTGAGGAAATATAAACGTTGTTGGCCCTTTTTAAAAATCGCATCTACAAATCTATCCCACGATAATTTGTTATCTATAATAAGGCCAAGATATTTATATTCTGTCACCACTTCAATCTCCTCTCCTCCAATAAGTGAGGGGGGAGCTGGCAAGGATTTTTGCCTGAAATCAAAAACCATCTCTTTCGTCTTGGATATGTTGAGGTGCAGGTTAGAGACTTTACATCAATCAACAAATTCATCCAACAGTGGACCATGTTTGACTTCATCATGATTCAGTAAGCTAACCAGGGCAGATTAAGAATATCACGTTATGCTAGTATGCGCGCCGTTATGCAAATAAAGGAGAGCTCCGTTGAGCCCATTGAGTGTGTATATTTCGTTACAAATTTTAAGATGATCTCACGGAAATCTGTGAATAAACACAGTCTTGAGACTGAAGTCAGTGACGGGAAGATCAGACTTTATCAGACTTTTTAAAGATGGAACTACAGAAAAAATACCCCAAACTTTGATACGATTATGAACACAAGAGGAGGGTTAAATCTCAGACTTTTATAATAAGGTGTTCCACATGTGCAAAAAAGTGCCCTTCCCCCCCCCCCCAGAGCACTTGCCCCCCAAGATGTCTGTGCACGCCACTGTCCCCGTGGGTTTCCTCCGGGTGCTCCGGTTTCCCCCACAGTCCAAAGACATGCAGGTTAGGTTAACTGGTGGCTCTAAATTGAGCGTAGGTGTGACTGAGTGTGAATGGTTGTCTGTGTCTATTGCCGCTTTTCCACTACCAACGCGGCTGAGTTGGGCTGAGCCGTGCCGAGTTGGGCTGTTGGAGTTGCATTTCAACTACAATCGCGCTGAACCGTGCTGGCTGGAAGTGGGTGGACACATTGGGTGGACACATTGGGTGGAGTTAGCGAAAGTGGGTGGACGTCAGGTGATGTCGTTAGGCGGCGCAAACAGTGACATCAGTGACCTTTTAAGCGGTAGTCTCACAACCCGGAGAGTAAACAATAAACATGGAGGACATGGAGTCGTTAGTGTTGCTGGTCTTGGTGCTGTGGCTTGTTGTCACCGACAACGCCAACAGGTACTGGCAAGAGCGTATAGATGAGGCGAGGCGCATAAGGCTTCATAATTCTCGTAATTCGTAATTATTCTTCTTCCGGGTTTACGGTGTTTACAGATCCCAGCGTGCTTGCGGGGCGTGTATGGGCATGTGAGGACACTCCTCCTCACCAATCAGTGCACAGGGGAGTGTCTGCTCACGCCCCTAGCCTCACCCAGCTCGGTTTGGCTCGCTTCAGCCCCACTCCAAAACCGTGCGAGTTTTGGGGGCTGAGCAGGGCTGAAGCGAGCCGAGTCGTGCTGTTCTTAGATAGTCGAAACATGAGCCGTGTCGGGCTGAAGTGAGCTGAAAAAGGGTAGTGGAAAAGGGCCATAAATTGAGCGTAGGTGTGAATGTGAGTGTGAATGGTTGTCTGTGTCTGTGTCAGCCCTGTGATGACCTGGCGACTTGTCCAGGGTGTACCCCACCTTTCGCCCGTAGTCAGCTGGGATAGGCTCCAGCTTGCCTGCGACCCTGTAGAACAGGATAAAGCGGCTACAGATGAGATGAGATGAGAGGAGACAAACTTGACTTGACACTTTTGAAACTCTCTCGCGAATGACGTTCGCAAGCTGTCGCAGCCCAGTGACATACTGGCTTTACACCATTCCCTCAGTGAAGCATGGTGGTGGGAGCATGATGCTGTAGGGAGCGTTTCGTCAGCAGGGACAGGAAAAAACAGGATGGAAGGAAAGATAGTTGGCACTAAATACTGGGTAACTCTTGAGGAAATTCTAATTCAGTGTGTTAGAGATGGAGAATCATCTTCCAGCAAGACAACACAATGATCCTCAAACATGCTGCTAAATCACCATTGGAGTCATTTAAAGGGATACATTGCTTTTAAAGGGCTTTAAAAGGGCCTAATCAAAGCCAAGACTAGGAATGTGTTATCAAATCAGTGCTGTGTGTATAAAATTAAATAAAATAAACTGATTGTTGTTTGTTTGTTTATTTCTCTCTCTCGCATGCTAACCGCTTTTCTGTCGGCCAACTTCTCTCACCCCTTAAAACCCGAGTGATCCGGAAGTGCAGCACAACATCAGATCTACACATTATACATGTCGCATTCTTGCCCACGTCATGATTCCAAGATCAGCAAAACTACCGAAGAAGAAGAACTAACCAGCCCTACTCACACTAGCTAGCGACTTTCTAACGCTATATACACTTTATAATTTACTGTCTCGGCACATGAGCGGGACGAAAAGGTTTTCTCTCTTATCTCGAACGACTCACCAGTAATATAAGCAAACACTTCAGTGTCAAGTTCGGGAAACTCGCTCTTCAGTATGTCCACGTACGTCGCCATGTTCCACCGCGGCTCCTGCTGACACTCCAGTGCGCATGCGCAGTATCTCCAAGCCTCCTCATGCGTTTTTGGGGTTGGTGATAGTCGCGCGCGCGCGCGTGCGCGCAAAGATTTCTGGGTACTTTTAATAATTCTGTTTTTTTTTTAATTATTAATTTTAATGACAACCAAAAACACGTTTGAGGTCAGATAACCTTTATTTTACCATTTCTGAATGATGAATTGCTTAATTTAAAAGAGAGAAAACACTGCGTGCATATTATGCAAATTAGGAAACATCCTCTCGACCACACAAGCCACGCCCACTTTCTTTTGCTCTTGAAAGTGGGATCAAAGCATCCTTGTGCTCATTTTTCTAAGAAATAATTTGCCATTTATCAATCCAATCTGAGCCGCTAGTATAGGAGTACTTGCTGAAATCCGCATTATGTCTGAAAATTAATTTAAAAAGTGGACATATAATAATCTAGAAGGGCACTCAGTAGAGTCCATACCTCCACGGGGGGGTGTTAGGGCCTCTGCATGCTCTTGCGACAAGGCTTTCGCAGATAGCTTTTCGCAGACAGTTGTAATTTATCGTTGAGCGGGGAGTAATAGGTGTGCGCGATGTTATTCACCGCCACAACGCAAGGGGGCGCGAAGTCACGAAATCGCTAGGAGTAGTTGGTGGGTGTGGTTAGTGGAGTGTTTATCCTCCGGTTACTTATAATGACTAGAACTGGAGTCGTATAGATGTACGTACTTCCTCGATCAACCGCTCTTCGTGCTGCTCCATCTTCGCTCGTGTTTTTAAAAATAGCGGTCGTGAAAACAAACCAAACCGGGAAAGTAGGGAAGCGGAAGTGCGTGTACAGCGGATGTAGAGTGGACCAATCAGAGCCCTCTTATCTGCGACGCTGTCTGCGAGGCTTCTGCGGTGGTCACAATTTTTGGGAGGTGCGCGCAGAGCGTCTGCGAAGGTGGGGGGGCTACGCAGACGCTATCTGCGACACCGTCTGCGAGGACTGGGTTGTCAGCATAAATTGGCCTTTAGACCAAAAATTTGTTTCTAATGTTCTAATGTAACTAAATGTTTCCGGTAACTGTTGATCAGTCCTGCACACCGGCTTGGAGGAATTTTAGCCCATTCCTCCATACAGAACAGCTTCAACTCTGGGATGTTGGTGGGTTTCCTCACATGAACTACTCACTTCAGGTCCTTCCACAACATTTTGATTGGATTAAAGTCAGGACTTTGACTTGGCCATTCCAAAACATTAACTTTATTCTTCTTTAACCATTCTTTGGTAGAACGACTTGTGTGCTTAGGGTCGTTGTCTTGCTGCATGACCCACCTTCTCTTGAGATTCAGTTCATGGACAGATGTCCTGACATTTTCCTTTAGAATTCACTGGTATAATTCAGAATTCATTGTTCCATCAATGATGGCAAGCCATCCTGGCCTAGATGCAGCAAAACAGGCCCAAACCATGATACTACCACCACCATGTTTCACAGATGGGATAAGGTTCTTATGCTGGAATGCAGTGTTTTCCTTTCTCCAAACATAATGCTTCTCATTTAAACCAAAAAGTTCTATTTTAGTCTCATCTGTCCACAAAACATTTTTCCAATAGCCTTCTGGCTTGTCCACATGATCTTTAGCAAACTGCAGACGAGCAGCAATGTTCTTTTTGGAGAGCAGTGGCTTTCTCCTTGCAGCCCTGCCATGCACACCATTGTTGTTCAGTGTTTTCCTGATGGTGGACTCATAAACATTAACATTAGCCAATGTGAGAGAGGCCTTCAGTTGCTTAGAAGTTACCCTGGGGTCCTTTGTGACCTCGCCGACTATTACACGCCTTGCTCTTGGAGTGATCTTTGTTGGTCGCCCACTCCTGGGGAGGGTAACAATGGTCTTGAGTTTCCTCCATTTGTACACAATCTGTCTGACTGTGGATTGGTGGAGTCCAAACTCTTTAGAGATGGTTTTGTAATGTTTTCCAGCCTGATGAGCATCAGCAACACTTTTTCTGAGGTCCTCAGAAATCTCCTTTGTTCGTGCCATGATACACTTCCACAAGCATGTGTTGTGAAGATCAGACTTTGATAGATCCCTGTTCTTTAAATAAAACAGGGTGCCCACTCACACCTGATTGTCATCCCATTGATTGAAAACACCTGACTCTAATTTCACCTTCAAATTAACTGCTAATCCTAGAGGTTCACATACTTTTGCCACTCACAGATATGTAATATTGGATCATTTTCCTCAATAAATAAATGACCAAGTATAATATTTTTGTCTCATTTGTTTAACTGGGTTCTCTTTATCTCCCTTTAGGACTTGTGTGAAAATCCGATGATGTTTTAGGTCATATTTATGCAGAAATATAGAAAATTCTAAAGGGTTCACAAACTTTCAAGGACCACTGTAAATGAGAAATCAAGTCTCAGACTAAAAGTATAAGCATTATACATCCATCCACCTGCTGTTAGATGTAGTTCTCTAATCCCTTGATGCATGAAATCGTGCAGATCCAAATCAAGAGCTTCAGTTAAATGTTCACAAATGTTCAAACATCAGAACGGGAAAAACGGTGATCTCAAAGTGTGACTTTCTTTCACTGTGGCATGGGTGTTGGTTTGAGCCAGACGGACTGGTCTGAGTATTTCAGAAACTGCTGAGGTTTCTCCTGGGGTTTTCACACACAACAGTCTAGCACAGAATGGTGCGAAAAACAAAAAAACATCAAGTTGAGTGAGGGACAGTTCTACGAGTGGAAACAAATGCCTTGTTGATAAAAGAGGTCAGAGGAAAGTGGACAGGTTCGTGGTTCGAGATTTCTTTTTTGCCAGGAAGGATATGGTAACTAATGACAACTCTTTACAACCGTGGTGAGCAGAAAAGCATCTCAGCATGCAACAGAAAATCACACTGCGTTCCAGTCCTGCAGCCGAGAACAGGAATCTTAGAACCAAGAACAAGTTCCTATTAAAGTGGTTAGTGAGTGCCGATTTGATGTTGATCACATGATAACAAACTGAATCTTTAAAACTCTGCATCTAAAATATTTGAAGTGTTCATAAAACATGATAAAATTCAGTCATCACATAAATCAGACAGTTTGCAATAAAGTTTTTTTTTTTTTAATGTTTTCAACCATGGAAACAAAAAACACCTTTACAAAAAAACACGAGATATTTATTTTTATAGTAATAAACAATGCATCTACAATGGATGGAGAACTTGGAATTAAAAACATATGGAATGGAGGATCGATCCGTTATAAATAAATGCGGCACAGTTCTCAAAAAAGTCCTCGTGTACTGCACAGGTTTGGACGTGACTGTACTACAACAACAAATCAATACTGAAAGCTTCTTTTGGTCTGAATGTCATCCAGAATCTGCTGCAGCTCTTCATCCTCAAATCGACCTTCCAAGCTACCGGAGAATGAAGGAAAAGGGAGTCAGTGATTCAGTCCTGTTACAGGGTTTAACTCTTACAATTAATGCGCTATAATACATTTAATACACTCACAGAGCTCATATTTCCCTGACAACTGTTTGCCATTTACACTGTCTTGCAAAAGTATTCATCCCCCTTGGTGTTTGTCCTGTTTTGTCGCATTACAAGCTGGAATTATAAGAGATTTTTGGAGAATTAGCACCATTTGATTTACACAACATGCCGACCACTTTAAAGGGTAAATTTGTTGTTTTATTGTGACACAAACAATAAGTTGGAGAAAAAAAAAAAAAACAGAAATCTGGAGTGTGCAAAAATATTCACCCCCCTAAATAAGAGCTGGTCCAACCAATTCACTTCATAAGGTCACAATTAGATGATTAAGATCCACCTGTGTGCAATCAAAGTGTCACATGATGTCTGTATAAATCAACCTGTTCTGGAAGGACCCTGACTCTGCAACGCTACTAAGCAAGCAACATGAAAACCAAGGAGCCTCCAAACAGGTCAGAGACAAAGTTGTGGAGAAGTATAGATCAGGGTTGGGTTATAAAATATATCCCAAACTTTGAATATCCCAGGGAGCACCATTAAATCCATTATAGCAAAATGGAAAGAATATGGCACCACTACAAACCTGACAAGAGAAGGCCGCCCACCAAAACTCACAGACCAGGCAAGGAGGGCATTAATCAGAGATGCAACAAAGACACCAAAGATAACACTGAAGGAGCTGCAAAGATCCACAGCGGAGATGGGAGTATCTGTCCATAGGACCACTTTAAGCTGTACACTCCACAGAGTGGGGCTTTATGGAAGAGTGGCCAGGAAAAAAAAAAAGTAATTGCTTAAGAAAACACGTTTGGAGTTTGCCCAACAGCATGTGGCAGACTCCCCAAACACATGGAAGAAGATTCTCTGGTCAGATGACACTAAAATTGACCTTTCTGGCCATCATGGGAAATGCCATGTGTGGCGCAAACCCAACACCCTGAGAACACCATTCCTACAGTGAAGCATGGTGGTGGCAGCATCATGTGTGGGGATATTTTTCATCTGCAGGGACAGGAAAGCTGGTCAGGACTGAAGGAAAGATGGATGGCACTAAATACAGGGCAATTCTGGAGGAAAACCGGTTTGAGTCAGCCAGAGGTTTGAGACTGGGACGAAGGTTCATGTTCCAGCAGGACAATGACTCTAAACATACTGCTAAAGCTACACTGGAGTGGTTTAAAGGGAAACCTTTAAATGTCTTGGAATGGCCTAATCAAAGCCCAGACCTCAATCCAATTGAGAATCTGTGGCATAACTTGAAGATTGCTGTCCACCAACGCAACCCATCTAACTTGAAGGAGTTGGAGCAGTTTTGCCTTGAGGAATGGGCACAAATCCCAGTGGCTAGATGTGCTAAGCTAATAGAGACATACCCCAAGAGACTTGCGGCTGTAATTGCAGCAAAAAGTATTGACTTTTTTGGGGGGTGAAAACCTATGCACACTCCAAATTTCTGTTTTCCCCCCCCCCAATCTTAATTATTATTTGTGTCACAATAAAAACCAACAATGTGCACCTTTAAAGTGGTAGGCATGTTGTGTAAATCACATGGTGCTAACCCTCTAAAAATCCATTTTAATTCCAGCTTGTAATGCGACAAAAGAGGACAAACACCAAGGGGGATGAATACTTTTGCAAGACACTGTAAATGATCTAAATGTGTAAATTCAAAATAAAAAAAAAGGGAAAAAAAGCTTAATTCTTGAGATAAAACACCCCAAAGCCTAGTATACATTTATTAAATTAATTTGTTTGGCCACTTTTTTTTCCTTTCTTACATTCTAATCAGCCATGACACGCCTTTTGACTTGAAGATTATTAAATTAAAAAAAAAAAAAAAATCACTGAGTACTTTTAAGACTCATGATGTTGATCAGACTGTACCTGGGAATGAGGGCTTTCGCTTCTTCTGCAGCTTCGGGACACAGATTGGCCAAACTCGCCAGCTCAAATTTATGGAGCTTCTTCTGCAAGAGTAAACTGTTGGGGAAAGAAAAAAAAAAAAAGCCATTGAAAGTGCTTCAGTGAAACTGGATTTAGACAAAAATCTCAAAAGTAATTCACGGATATGGAATACCAAGAGCTACACATCATCAATACCAAGAGCTACACATCACATTTATGATATATGTCCATAAATATGGACATATATCATCGGGAATTAACACTAAGGACAAAAACTTTATTAGAAACACTCATCCTCCCATGGTTTGTAGTGTAGCGGCTAACATGAAATTTTCACCAGAATATTTCACTTGGTGAGCAAAGCATGAAAATTGGCACACATGTAGATCAAACCATACTGTTTCCAAAACAATCGCTGGCCATCGCGATTTCCGCCATTTTAAAGATGGCCGCCGCCGTTTTCAAAATGGCGTCATTTTCAACAACCAAATTTCCAAAATATGGACATATATCTTTATCGTGGTCGTTTTTTTGGCCGGATTTTCACAATTTTAATGTAGAAGGCTTTGGTTATTATGTGAGTGAAGTTATAATGACTATTCTTTCTAAATAATTCAACCTGGATCAAAACTGTCCAGGAGCATGATAAAAGTTTGATTCAAAAGGGCAACTACGGCTACGTTCACACTGCAGGCTGAAGTGACTCAAATCCGATCTTTTCGCCCATATGTGACTTGTATCCGATCTTTTATTGACAATATGAACGACACAGATCCGATTTTTTCAAATCCGACCCAGGCCGTTTGGATATGTGGTCCTAATTCTGATTCCTATCCGCTCTTTTCATATGCGACTTCAGTCTGAACCGCCAGGTCGCATTCATCCGACTTACACGTCATCAACAAGCCACAAACGTCACTATTCTGCGCTGAAGTAGGCGGCGGGTCTCTCAAAAAAAGTTACAACAACATGGCGCATAATCATGGGCGCAGATAGAGGGGGGGGGACGGGTGGGATTCGTCCCACCCAGATTTAAATTCACCTCGTTCGGTCCCCCCCACTTATAGGGAGGAAAAAACGTCTATGCTATCTTTCTTTGCATAAGGCAAACCTCACGGAAAAATCAAAAGACTAATTACCATTCGGTTTATTGAGGTGCACGGCAGTGTATACATAGTTGCAACAACTCACATAAAACAAAACAAAGACTGATATTCGGTTGGTTGAGCTGCGCAGACTGCACAGGTTGCGAGCTCAAGCTTGGTTGCTATGGTAACCCACAAGTTTGACAGGCATATCAGGGTTGGTTTGCTGGCAGCTTTGTCCCCCCCAGTTTTTTGTCCCCCCCAGTTCAAAAAAACGTATCTGCGCCCCTGCGCATGACATCAATGCGAGGGACGCTTCGGGCTGTGAAGGTTCTGAATCTTCTCAATGGAAGGACGCAGAGGTTAGGGAGCTGATTTCCATTTGGGGGGATGCAGCTATTCAAGCTAGATTGGATGGGTCATACCGCAACCGGGCGGTTTTACTTCCGTAAACACTGGCCATGCTCACTGCGTGTGACGTCGTCGTATCCTGCAGTGCGCATGCGGAACACTTTTAGGTCGCTTTTCGTTCATACTGAGGATCACATACAAGTCGCATATATTTGTTAATGTGAACGACCTCACAAAAAAATCGGATTTCACAAAAAAATCGGAATTGAGCATTAAGCCTTGCAGTGTGAACGTAGCGTAAGAAACTGTTGTTTTATATTCTCAAAAGAGTAAATTGCAAACACTACCAGGGCACAATGGTGCAATTTACTGCCGTTAAACTCGGCATGGGGTTCAGTGTTCATTATTGATACAAAGTCTCAAAATACATTACGATCCGCCCCGTATATACAGGTCGTGATGTCGTATCCGAATTGACGGACTGTGCTAACGCGGGAGAGCCAAGCCAAGAGGGACGGGGCTAAAAGTCCCTCGAATGGTGTACAGATCGCACGGGAGTTAAATTGCACTGGATGAACGATCGGGCTAAGTGTAGGAATTCCATCTTCGAACCTAGTTGTATCCCATACGTTAAAGTGTTATAGCTGTACGTGGTAAAAGGATAATCCCTCGGCCTTTAGTTATTGATAGTGACAAGTCATTTTCCTTATTACTGCATTCGTATCTTTTTGCAATTACATTTGAATTTGTTTGTTTGATCATTTGTTTTGATAATCATGTCGAAAAGAATTCGACTTTCTTTGTCTGCTCAAGAGAAGCATATCACAGATTGGTCAAAATGTTTTATATGTCAGGAAGACAAAAATGAATCACTCAAATCTCCTTCACCTACAACTGACTCTGCTAAATCTGGTTACAGAACGTTGTCTGCTAATATTCCGGAGTTTGCCAAAATCAATGAAATGCCCGTTCCTCTTGACATTCAGCGAATAGATGAAGGCGATGGAACAGAAGCTGCCCTGATAAAACACAATGCAAAATATCACGAGTCGTGTAGATTGAAGTTCAATAACACCAAACTTCAAAGAGCTCAAAAGAGACACCAGCCACGTGATGATAATTGTTCCGACCAACCATCACCTAAATTTACAAGACAAAGGCCTATTACCACAGCAGAAGAGCAACCACACTGCCTTGATGAATGTTTTATATGTGAGAAACCATCATCCCGTTTTCAGGCTTTCGTCTAAACGGGGGAACAGGGGCGCTGCGCCCTCTTACTCTCGGCGTGCGCCCCCTTACCGACTCCGTGAAAACATCCCAGCAACACCACGTGACAATGTGTCTGATCATCAAATACGTTATAATTGCTCCAAAAATATTCCAATCATAGTAGATACACCGCCAGACGGTGCGAAAACAATCCAAATTGGCGTTTTCCAGACTGAGGCGCCATGTTGTTTAGTTGTTTACTTGTCGCGGCTGCTCTCGCGAGATTTGACATGGGTTACATACAAGGTCAGCTGACTTGTAGAGCGAGATTTCTCGAGACTGAATGACCTTTCACCCACCGGCGCAGGAGCTTTTGACAGAAGTAGTTCGCGAGTTGTTTTTGTTGACACTTGGGCATTTAAAGATGTCGTCCCACGGCACGAAGCGGAAGAAAGCCAAAGACTGTCCGGGGCAGAAGAAGATTAGGCCAAATAAAAAAAAATTTAAAAAAAAAGTGTGTTTCTGGTAACCCGACCGATCGAGAATTTCCGCGTCGAAATTGCCGACCGTAAAGTTTTTATTACAAATTTCCCTCGATATTTTAGTGTAAGCGGCGTTAGTTTGTCATAATTTTTTGTTTCAACGCATTCAAGTTGTGAAAGAAACGATAAAAAGTAAAATGTTTCGCCACTTCTATCAGCCCTCCTGCATAAACTGAGCCGAGCCGCCATTTTGAATCCTCATTCAAGGCTGTAATGCAAATTGCTTCCTTTTCAGTATACAAGTGCACTTCCATGGCAGGGAAAAACACTACATTTTGCCGCCTATGTAGTCCCCTATTTATACAAATAGGAGTCATTCAGGATTCAGCCATGTTTTTGCTCGACCCAAGTTCTACAGTAGGCTAGGCTAGGCCGTCTGCTTTTAATGGAAGTAGCCTAGCCTAGGACGTTATTTTCACATTATTTCTTGATAAGGTGTTTTCACGTTATTACATGAAAATTCGCTTCCGTAGATCATAACTCGAACTCTCGCGATATTTTTTTTATTCGTTTAAAGATTTAAAACACTTATTTTATTATGATGTGTGGTATAAAGGATTCTGTGCCAAAATACTATTTTGTAAGATGTTTACTTGTGTTAATTTTTTCGAACAAAATTAAAAAAAAAACAAACAAACAAACAAAAAAAAAACTTTCCTACCTACCGACCTTATTTTAGTATTTCATGTTACCGGAAACACACTTTTTTTTTTTTGGCCTTACTTCTTTTTTTTTCAATGTTGACAGACAATTTGTTACAATTTCCCTCTCAGATAGCCTCAGAATGTCCCATTGGAGCATTTTTCAAAGGCTTTGCACGGCGGGGGGGGGGACGGGGGGGGGACAACCGGCACCATCCCCCCCCCCCCCCCCCCTCGCCATGGTGAGCGCCCTCATACTAAATTTTTCTAGAAAAAACCCTGCCGTTTTGTACAAAATAACTATTATGGCTATGGGGAGTCATATTGAGGTAGATATTAGCAAAAGAAAAGAATTTAAATTAAAAATGGTACATATAATAATAAAACTAGTAGGCGAAAACTGTAAAAAATGACACCATTTTGAAAATCATGGCAGCCATCTTGAAAATGGTGGAAACTTGAGTGGCCAACGATGATTTTTGGTCAGGTACATGCAGACAAAGTTTCATGCAAAATTTGGTGCTTTGCTCACCAAGTGAAATATTTTACCAGCTATCCGCTCCACTATAGAGATCTTGCAGTCACGTGACCGGAAAGTACACAACCGCCATCGTGTCGGTCAAAAACACCGCTGAATACTGCTGCACTCGTGTACAGAATGGATCAATTTCAACCGACGGACTACACGGCTCATTTTTCTAATGAACAGATAACTAGATATATGTCTAAAATAAACGATCTACAGATTTGTGACCCTTATGGCTTTCCGGACGGAGTTTTCACGACCGGATTTTGAACTGCCAGCGGAATACCCAGAAGTGTATGATTACCTCATCAACTTTCCCTCGCTGTTCAGTGGTGAAGCACTGCCTGCTTATAAACCTCTGCACAGTTATCTTTACAGAAATTCAGGATTTGTCAGCGACTCAGATGTGGCATCTTGTAAACAAGAAAATAATCCTCACTGGATGGGTAAGTCACTTAAGTATTGAGTATAGCACTGACCAGCCGATTATAGAATAGAATAAGGTAATTCCAAATCGTCCGTGTTGTTTACATGGATCTGGCGTTGGAGAGGTAGAGGCTTGGCAGTGGAGGTTTGAGTGGCTGTTTTCTGAGCTTAGTCAACAGGCCGGCTCTGCCTGTAGCCTCGCTTCTGCTCCCGGCGCCGCCTCCTTCGCTTTACTTCCGATAACAATCCACGGAGACCCCGCTGGTCTCGCAATCTGGTCTCGTCCGGAATGTTTTTTTTTTTTTCTCGTCCGGAATGTTGTGCATGCGATGGAAATCACTACAAACCGTCATTTTCTGCTGGAAACCAATGTCCAGTAAGTCCATACGGTTGTAGTGGATATTGAAGTCCGGTACAGACGAACAACACGCAAAAATACACACAAAAAACATAAAAACCGTGCACAGGTAGGGAGAGCTTGTAGCCGCAGCCGTTGTAGTAGAATTGTATATAGTAGGGTTTTCCAGAAGAAAAGGTAGAAGTAAAAGCAGAAGTAGAACCAGAAGTAGAAGGCGGAATATGGCGTTTGACCTACAAGATGGCGTCTGTCACAATCTGGATCGGCTGTGACGTCACATGCAAGATCTCTATAGATGCAGTTCTCTAATTCTTTGATGCATGAAATCATGCAGATCCAAATCAAGAGCTTCGGTTAAATGTTCACAATGTTCAAACATCAGAACGGGAAAAACTGATCTCTGATACCCCTTTTCCACCAAATCAGTTCCAGGGCTGGTTCGGGGCCAGTGCTGGTTCACAACTCGTTCAACTTGCGAGCCAGCTGAGAACCAGTTTGCTTTTCCATAGCTTGCGGTGCTAAGGGAAGCCACGTCATTACGTCGCTGTATACATCAGTTACGTCATTGTATACGTCAGTTACGTCGCTACGTTTGCATAAACCTTGGCGCGAATATCAAAGCAAAAACACGGAAGAAGCAGCAGCAGCAACAACAACAACAACAACAACGATAATAATAATGGATGACTTCGCGTTTGTACAGCTGCTGCTTCTCGTCGCTTAAAAATGGCGATCTTTCGCGGTCTTGTTATTGTTGTTGGTCTTAACAACTCCGCCCCCCCGCTGACATAAGCGGTTCTTTCCTCTGGCCCAGCAGAGAGTTGGTGCTAGCCTGGAACCGGTTTTTCTGGCCCAGAGCCAGTTCTTTGTCAGTGGAAACAGAAAACCCGGTTCCAAACTAAGCACTGGCCCCGAACCAGCCCTGGAACTGCTTTGGTGGAAAAGGGGCAACAGTGTGACTTTCTTTGGTGGTGTTTACATTAGACCGTATCAGCGGATCATCAGATTAACGTTTTTAAAACGATTAGTGTGCACACAGCAACACCAATACACGGATATACTCGGCTCCGCAGGCATCCTGCGCTCCAAATCACTCCGCCCTGAACAGCGAGTGCCCTCTGGAGGGTGCGCACTCCGGCCCTGCGCAGCTCACAGAGCGCGCGAGTGGAGTGCACGAGCAGTGATTTGGGACTGAGCCGCTGTGTGTGTGATCCCAGTGCATGTCGGGCATGCGCGTCACTTACCACTTGCAAGTGGAAGGATGGCAAGCCTAAAGACAATCATAACTACACAATGGGCAGTATTTGCATCAGTATTTGCAGTATTTTCATACTTTTATACTCTTTAATGAAAGGTGATACAAGGCGGAAGTCCGCGCCGTTTTTCAGCAGTCACGTCACATGACCAACGCCAGCGAATCAGGAAGGTGGATGTCACAGTGACGTTGTCCAATGACGACGCCAGCTAGAGCTCAGCACAGCGTATCTGCGTATCTCAATGTTTACACAGCACCGGACCAGACACAATCTGGATTGAATATGTGGACCCTGGCGGATTCCCGTTTCCCGGCGTTTCCAGGCGTTTTAATGTAAACGGACAGTGCATCCGCGAAGAAAACGAGACAGATACGGTCTAATGTAAACTTGGCCTTTCACTGTGGCATGGGTGTTGGTTTGAGCCAGATGGACTGGTTTGAGTATTTCAGAAACTGCTGAGGGTTCTCCTGGGGTTTTCACACACACAACAGTCTAACAGAATGGTGCGAAAAACAAAAAACATTCAGTAGCGTGAGCGACAGTTCTGTGGGTAGAAACAAGCTTCTTGTTGATAAGAGAGGTCAGAGGAAAATGGACAGATTGGTTCGAGCTTTTTTCTGCCAGGAAGGAAGGATATAGTAACTCATAGCAACTCTTTACAACCGTGGTGAGCAGAAAAGCATCTCAGCATGCAACAGCAGAACACCACATTGGGTTCCAGTCCTGCAGCCAAGAACCGGGAACTGAGAACCAAGAACAAGCTCCTATTAAAGCAGCCAGTATGTGTATAGTGGACAGATTTACAGAAATCTCCAATCATGATATTTAGAAGCTGGTTCTATGGTTCGAATGGCTAGTTTACTCCTATAAGCTTCCTGTTTTGTTTGTTTTTGTCTTTTAAAGGGGAACTGAAGTCATTTTTAAACTTGCTTTATTTCTTAACGTTATTCAATTACGTTTTCGGTTTTAGTAACCTTATATTGTGACTCATATTGGCAACTAATTGCAATTAAATGTTATACTTATCGGCCTATTCGGTTTTTAGCTGTGTTGAATTTAGTTCGTTTGGTCCACGGCAGGCATCGCTTATCCGCGCGATCTTCACCAGACTTTGAAGCGTGAAGCGTCAGCCAGGTGTCAGTGCTGCCATTTTGAAAACCGTTTTCCAAACGAAGTATTGCACAAAAACGAGTTTAAATGACGATTACTGCCTACTTTTTTCAAACTTTCCTGATCGCTATCAAAACAAACAAAACTCCCGGCTTGATTACGTCAGCATTCGAAAGCGGGCACGCGCGTCTTTTGACCACCCCAGTGTCTGAAATCGCTCCCTACTCACTATATAGGACACTATATAATGAGGACGCCGTTTTGTAGCGCTGTCCGAAACCTTAGTGAGGATTATTACACCCTATATAGTGCACTCAAAGTATCCCACAATGCATTACGAAAAGTAGTGTACAACGATGGTCACTAACCAAAGCAATATATCCCATCATGCATTGCGGTCACGCTGAAAGAAATCAAATTAAAAGTCTCAAATTTGATTTAATAAAAGGCAGCGGCGAAAAAGAAAAAGTATTCAGCCTTGATTTAAAAGAACTAAAAGCTGCAGGTACTTTATATTGATTAATGTGGGAAACGCGCTCAGTATAATATGGATTTATCACAAAAATACATGCGCGTGTTTATTTTGAAACCCACCAGCCGACTGATCTGGCACGTTTTAATTGTGCGACAGTATTGACGTAAATACCAGCGCGACGGAGTAGTGTCCGAAAGCGTTTTTTAATTTTACCAATGAGCTCACTATATAGTCCTCTATGGACCCTTTTCACGTGACGTCACGACAAACGCGGCCGCCATTTTGGACATGTACTACCAGTAGTTTACCACAGCCAACATTGAGGAACGACAGCAAAGAAAGTGTTTATTTTCAGCAAGACTTCCATCATGCCACTATGTTGTTGTGCACCTGGATGTAGTAACCATCAACAAACAAGGCAAGGGTTATCGTTTTATCGGATCCCGGTAGATGCTGACCGACGGAGAAGATGGATAGCGGCATACCAACGCTTGTGTAGTGACCACTTTGTTGGAGGTAAGACGAATAAAATTAGCCAGAAAAGGCGTTACATTGCTGTTAACATTCCATTCTAGTTTACTGTAATTATGATCTGGCAGCTATTTACACCGGATCCAGTGTAAATAGCTGCCGGAGCCAACGTCCGAGCTAGCGCTGGCTCCGGCCGCCCGCCCGCGAGCTAGCGCTGGCTCCGGAACCTCGGACGTTGGCTCCGGCAGCTATTTACACTGGATCCGGTGTAAGTAGCTGCCAGATCATAATTACAGTAAACTAGTAAATACAGTTTTCTGCATCTCGCTCCTTTTTCTTTTATGTTTGTCGCCTTCCTCGCATTCAAACCGATTCGAGCCGAAGTCCACTACATGTCCAAAATGGCAGTCGCTGTCACGAAGGTCACGCGACTGAAAAGGGTCTATACAGTAATTCCCTATATAGGGAGTAGGGAGTAGTGAACGAGTGAGCGATTTCGGACACAGATGTCGGTCGCTTTGATTTCCGCTGTACGTTTTACTTCCGTCCTACGATGTCTTGCACAGGTCTCAACAAATCTCGTTTACGGCCGTTGCTTTGACATGTGGACTGATAACTTATGCCGCTTTTCCACTACAAACGCGGCTGAGTCGGGCTGAGCCGTGCCGTGCTGAGTCGGGCTGAGCGGGGCTGTTGGAGTTGCATTTCGACTACAACCGCGCTGAACCGTGCTGGCTGGAAGTGGGTGGACACATTGGGTGGAGTTAGCGAAAGTGGGTGGACGTCAGGTGATGTTGTTAAGCAGCGCAATCAGTGAGCTTTTAAGCGGTAGTCTCACGACCCGGATAGTAAACAATAAACATGGAGGACATGGAGTCGTTAGTGTTGCTGGTCTTGGTGCTGTGGCTTGTTGTCACCGACAACGCGGACAGATACTGGCAAGAGCGTATAGATGAGGCGAGGCGCATAAGGCTTCAGAAATTCTCGTAATTCGTAATTCTTCTCCTTCCGGATTTGCGGTGTTTACAGATCCCAGCGCGCTCGCGGGGCGTGTGTGGGCATGTGAGGACACTCCTCCTCACCAATCAGTGCACAGGGGAGTGTCTGCTCACGCCCCTAGCCTCACTTGGCTCGCTTCGGCTCGCTTCAGCCCCACTCCAAAACGGTGCGAGTTTTAGGGGCTAAGCAGGGCTGAAGCGAGCCGAGTCGTGCTGGTTTTTGGTAGTCGAAACGCGAGCCGTGTCGGGCTGAAGTGAGCTGAAGCGAGCTGAAAAAGGGTAGTGGAAAAGGGCCATTATATAACAGAGCATATTTCACATATTTCAGACACTCATAACTTGCTATAGCAGCGACAAAATAGTGATCAAAAATATATTCCTATATTTAATAAAATGAGAGAATTTTGAGAATAAAAAAATTTGCCTTTAGTTCTCCTTTAACGAACTCCTGGTAACTGATGCATCATACAGTGTAGGAAGGATTTATAAACTCGGATTTAATACATGAACTTCATAAAGATGAGGGAAAACACTTCCGAAATGCTTCTCTGTACAGTTTCCCCACAGCACTTGTTTTCCCCCTTTCCAAGAACAAACTTATTGCATGATTTACGAACTCTCCTTTGTATTTTGGTTCATGCGACACTGCCTCAGTGTCCACACTCATATCCAGGTGTCAAGGTAGAACCTGTGCACGATGCCTTGGCGTCCTTTCAGAAGTATAAATCCCTCCCCCAACCTACGTCAAAGCTCCAATACCCATCACTAACATCGTTAGATCAGATAAAACAGAATTGGGTACACAGAAACCACGCAGTAACCCCTCGGACCTGCGCACGCTGGCGATGGTCTCCCGGTTCTTGAAGCGGCTGAAGCGTGCCGTGTAGTTTAGTGTCTTCATGAAGACCTCGGAGAGCTCCTGTTCGTCTTCAGCGCTCTCGTTCTGCTGTTTTCGGTGCTCCAGGAGCATGTGGACCTCAGAGTTCAGGAGAGTCTCTGAATTTTCAAACTCTGTCACAAAACAACATGTGGCAATCTCAGACATGACAGGGATATTAAGGTTTGCAGCATTACTGTGACACGACTACAAAACGCCTCCATTACTTACTTATATTCAAGTATACATGATGCAGGATGGATTTATAGTGATTTGCGCATGCACAGAAACACTCATTTGTACAATTGTGCTTGAAGGTTTGTGAACCCTTTAGAATTTTCTATATTTCTGCATAAATATGACCGAAAAGATCATCAGATTTTCACACAAGCCCTAAAAGTAGATAAAGAGAACCCAGTGAAACAAATGAGACAAAAATATTATACTTGGTCATTTATTTATTGAGGAAAATGATCCAATATTACATATCTGTGAGTGGCAAAAGTATGTGAACCTTTGCTTTCAGTATCTGGTGTGACCCCCTTGTGCAGCAATAACTGCAACTAAATGTTTCCAGTAACTGTTGATCAGTCCTGCACACCAGCTTGGAGGAATTTTAGCCCGTTCCTCCGTACAGAACAGCTTCAACTCTGGGATGTTGGTGGGTTTCCTCACATGAACTGCTCGCTTCAGGTCCTTCCACAACATTTCGACTGGATTAAGGTCAGGACTTTGACTTGGCCATTCCAAAACATTAACTTTATTCTTCTTTAACCATTCTTTGGTAGAACAACTTGTGTGCTTAGGGTCGTTGTCTTGCTGCATGACCCACCTTCTCTTGAGATTCAGTTCATGGACAGATGTCCTGACATTTTCCTTTAGAATTCACTGGTATAATTCAGAATTCATTGTTCCATCAATGATGGCAAGCCATCCTGGTCCAGATGCAGCAAAACAGCCCCAAACCATGATATTACCACCACCGTGTTTCACAGATGGGATAAGGTTCATATGCTGGAATGCAGTGTTTTCCTTTCTCCAAACACAACACTTCTCATTTAAACCAAAAAGTTCTATTTTGGCCTCATCCGTCCACAAAACATTTTTCCAATAGCCTTCTGGCTCGTCCACGTGATCTTCAGCAAACTGCAGATGAGCAGCAATGTTCTTTTTGGAGAGCAGTGGCTTTCTCCTTGCAACCCTGCCATGCACACCACTGTTGTTCAGTGTTCTCCTGATGGTGGACTCATGAACATTAACATTAGCCAATGTGAGAGAGGCCTTCAGTTGCTTAGAAGTTACCCTGGGGTCCTTTGTGACCTCGCCGACTATTACACGCCTTGCTCTTGGAGTGATCTCTGTTGGTCGACCACTCCTGGGGAGGGTAACAATGGGCTTGAATTTCCTCCATTTGTACACAATCTGTCTGACTGTGGATTGGTGGAGTCCAAACTCTTTAGAGATGCTTTTGTAACCTTTTCCAGCCTGATAAGCATCAACAACGCTTTTTCTGAGGTCCTCAGAAATCTCCTTTGTTCGTGCCATGATAGACTTCCACAAACATGTGTTGTGAAGATCAGACTTTGATAGATCCCTGTTCTTTAAATAAAACAGGGTGCCCACTCACACCTGCCTGTCATCCCATTGATTGAAAACACCTGACTCTAATTTCACCTTCAAATTAACTGCTAATCCTAGAGGTTCACATACTTTTGCCACTCAGAGATATGTAATATTGGATCATTTTCTTCAATAAATAAATGGCCAAGTATAATCTTTTTGTCTCATTTGTTTAACTGGGTTCTCTTTATCTACGTTTAGGACTTGTGTGAAAATCTGATGATGTTTTAGATCATATTTATGCAGAAATATAGAAAATTCTAAAGGGTTCACAAACTTTCAAGCACCCAGAATAACAGCAGAGCAGAAATGTGCTATACTGCATGCGTTGTGTTTATAATGATAACACAGAAAAGAAGCCATGTGAAGAGAAACAGATTCCTCTAAACGAACCTTTGGGGAAAGACAGCTGTGAGGCGTCTTCTTCAATATCACCCACGTTTGTCGCTCCTGCAGCCGCCATGACGGTGTTTACACTTTAATTTGACCACTTTAGCTGTAAAATTAAATCAACACGCTAAAGTGAAACTGGACTTATAATAAAAATTCTCAATTTTATTATATAAATATTTAGCTACATAGTTTAAAGAAAGGATAAAGTCGTTTGCATATTAAGCGCGCGTTCACTCATTGGTGCAGAAAACACTACTTGGTCACTGTATTTCCGCTTCCGGGATGACAACCGGAAGTAATCCAGGTTTCATGTTAGAAGCTTTCACTTTTCTTCTTCTTAAATAAATAAACATTTTCTTGCTTTACTTTCTTGATTAAAAATAAATATTTTTTCTTCCTACCATAAAATATTTTTTTATTAATTGAACAGTGGAAAAATACAAACTCTCAGGGAGGATATGGATTAAAATTAAAGATTAGGGGATTCATGTAAGGGAAAAACATACAATAACAAATCAAGTGCATGTAAATTACATTTTAAATTAGGCATTTAAATGAACACAACGGAGCAGAGACAAAAAGGAAAAGGATTCATAATGAGATGAGACAATAACAAATAACGAGCAATGTCTATACTTGTTTTTCTTGCAATTTTACAGTCTATTTTTTTTTTTAGATACAAGAAAAGTCATTAATAAATCCAGGGAAGGAGGGCTTACAGTTTCTCCATTTTGCACAGTGAATATGATATTTACCCCTTAATAAAATTATGTTCATAATGTCTGAGACAGAAGAGGGCAAATTATCCATGTAGAAAATAATATGATATAATTCAAAGGATGGAACATCATTAATTTTAAGTGATACCCATACCATCAAATAAATATATATATTTTTATTTAATTTACATCAACAAAACAGTAAGAACAAGTGAAAGACAAAGTGACAGACATTCCAAGACATGACAAAGGCATAAATAAAAAAATAGGTAATATAG
Source organism: Neoarius graeffei (assembly GCF_027579695.1). Lineage (NCBI taxonomy): Eukaryota > Metazoa > Chordata > Actinopteri > Siluriformes > Ariidae > Neoarius > Neoarius graeffei. The sequence continues at coordinate 99,334,945 of NC_083569.1, forward strand.
AAAAAAATAGGGGTGATAAGATAAATAAGTGAATAAAATAACAAAATAATAGAAATAAATTTAAAGAAAGAAAAGGAGATATAAAACAGAGCAAATTGAAATGACAGACAAGTTCACTTAATGTAATTTGAATAAAATTGAATAGCTGATAAGCACTTTTTGTTGGAGTCTATATGTGATACCATAAAATAAATAACAATCACTACATGGGCGCTGCATTTCCACTTCCGGAACGACTACTACTTCTTCTTCTTCTTCTTTCAGGTTTAATGGCGGTTGGCATCCACTATGGTGCATTACCGCCACCAACTGTATTTTTGCGGAACTGCGACACTATCTAGTTGGAGTTTCAATGGAGGAGTGACCAAAAAAAAAAAAAAAAACCCCAATAAATACACTAAATCCTACCTAAAAGGCCTGTATTTTTAAGGAACTCAAAAACATGCTTCCAAGCAGATGGTACTGAGAAGGCAAGTAACCTATCAAGAGTGAGCCTAGTCTCCCCTAGCTCTCTAACTCGTTCTAACAGAATTGCTCTCTGGACACTATAAGCTTGGCATTCTAATAACACGTGATTTACAGTCTCTCTTTCCTGACAGTAGATGCAGTGACCAGTGGCATGTTTGCCAATTGTGTGGAGGTTGCCATTTAATCTACTATGACCTATTCTAAGCCTTGTGATTACTTGTTCTTCTCTACGGCTACCGCTGCCCAGTCTTCTTGAAGGGACCTGTTTTTGAATTGCTCATAGAAAGCTGCCCCTACTTTCCCTATCCCACTGCCCCTGCCATGCACCCAACATTTTCCTGAATATAATAACCTTGACCTCCGCTTTGCTTAGTGGGATGTTAGACTGGATTTCAGATTTCAAAGCCTCTTTGGCAAGCTGATCTACAGCCTCATTTCCTGCAATGCCCGAATGGGATGGAACCCATAGGAAATTTACTAAAATGTCTTGCTGGTGTAGTCTAAAAAGATATTGAAGTACCTCACAAAGTAAATCAGGCCTACACTTAGACTTGCCGTGAAGGATACTATTCAGTGCTGACAGGGAGTCAGAACATATGACATTGAATCTAGATTTAGTGTCATCAATCCACATTAAAGCAAGATAGATGGCAAATAACTCCACTGAATAAATTGCAAGGTGGTCAGACGTCCTTTTTGCTATTTTTGTCTTATACTGTGGGATCCGGAACGACTACCGGAAATAATCCTGGTTTAATGTTAGAGGCTTTGATCTTTCTTCTTCTTCTTAAATAAATAAATAAATAAATCTTTTCTTGCTTTGCTTTCTTCATTAAAAATAAATAATATTTTTTTCTTACTACCATAAAATAAATAATCACTACATGGGCGCTACATTTCCACTTCCGGAACGACTACCGGAAGTAATCCAGATTTCATGTTAGCAGCTATGAGCTGCTTCTTCTTCATAAATAAGTAAACAAGCAAGAAAAATAATAATAAAAATCAAATTTGTGTACAAAAACATACAAAGGGAAACAGTTTTATCTCCGTTATCTAATTTAGTGGGAAAATGGTTTAAAGTATCATTCAGTCTTTCTGCTTTTGCTCCTTTTACAAATGTTAACGATCTTCAGTATAATTTAAATTCATTCAAGAAAGAAACAAATTTGGGGAATGATTTTAGGATTCTATTCCTTTGTGTAAACAATCTTAGCCAGACATGATGACGTTCGGCCTTCAGGGTCGAAGATCAAGTCAAGTCAAGTCAAGTTTATTTGTATAGGGCTTTTAACAATAAACATTGTCGCAAAGCAGCTTTACAGAATTTGAACGACCCAAAATATGAGCTAATTTTATCCCTAATCTATTCCCAATGAGCAAGCCATTGACATTGATGAGCATGACTTCAGTTTGGTGGGTGGCAGTTGTGGATCTGGAGGCCAATCCAGGCTTTGAAGGTGCACCCACACATCGACGTTCCATGTGCCAAGGTTGAGTACCTTCACTATATATCTGTGAAGGTTCTCAGTCATCCAGGCCATCGTAAACTGTAGGTGCTAAAGAAGGCAACAGGACTTGCTTGAAATTCTTGAAATAATTTCAAGCAAGTCCAGTTGCCTTCTTTAGCACCTACAGTTTACCTTCACTCTATTTATTTTCTTATTTGTTGTACTTTGACTGCTGAGTGGGATCCCGCCAGCCGTGGTGTGCTGGCCAGGGTGAGGTTAAGCAGGCTATGTTTGGGGCACCTTTTCTAGCCCCTTGCTCCATGGGGGTGAGCAGAGTGAATCCTAAACAGGGCTGCTCAGACACCCGGGGGCTGACGAACTCCATTGCTGCTTCGTTCCAGCAGAGAGTGACCCTTTGCCCTGGGCTGCCTGTGTGCAGGTTCATGACTACAGCTTCCAGTGTTTCCACACCTGCTGCTTCACCACTTGCCCATCGCCACAGGACTTGAATTTGAAGTCATGACTTGCACGTGACTTGGATTAGAGTGAGGGAGAGTTGTGCAGCCGTAAGCCTCACTCTCTCATCTCTCAAACCTCATTATGAAGGTACAGAGAAGCTACCAGCTTCAATCATGCTCACTAACAGGAAGTTAAGAGACCTCGGCCTTGGCAAGATAAGAGACATTTTGGAAGTTTCAGCACCTCTGAATTAATAATCTAAGTGAGTGTATGTACATTTTTGACCCTGTAGGTATACTTTTGACCCTGTGTTGATTTCAGAAAACCCCCCAAAAAATTCTCCACTGAATTCTAGTTTAAAAAAAAAGATATATGCTGTACATTCTGCCACAGAAAAAGAACAGTTCAGAGAAATAACTGAAAGCCCAAATATTGCTATGACATTCATATCCAAGATAACATTCATGTCACTGTATGTAAACTTCTGACCTCAACTGTATAGTTACATTGGGGTCCTGAAATAAGCCCTAAAGCATACATTAGTGTTGATTATACCATGGGGTATAGAAATGGACTCCTACTGTATCCCAATTTCTAACAGTGTAGTCTGTAAATTGATTAAAACAAAGTAGCATACAGCATAACCAAAGTCTCCAGGCATAGTGAGGTGGAAAACTTGAGATTTTCATTTATATGGCCTTGTTATATAAGAAACCATTTCATTGAGTGTTGAACTGTCCTTGTATATGTAAACTAGATATGTTTTTAATTTAAATTTGTGAAATTGTTAACATGAGATGATAGATCAGAATTTCAGCTGTCATTTCTTGATATTTGCATCCAGATGGCACCCCCTGAAGGTGCTGAAGAAAAATAATACAGACTAAGATACTCTAATGCTGATATTCTAAGGATAACCAAGAGCGATAGTCTCAGAAGTGTGATCAGGAGTCAATATCAAAAGTATACTGGACATGTATGTCACTGCACTAACACCATGATGACTAAAAAAAAGTTGTTTGCGAAAGTCAAGAGCATCGTGACCCATGGATCAATATATCAAAGCTGCCGAATGTCTCAATTGAACAGGCGAAGAGGACAACACAATTGAAAGATGGTTTTGCTGTATTGATTAAACATCGGATAGCATGGTGGTGTAGTGGTTAGCATTGTCGCCTCACAGCAAGAAGGTCCTGGGTTTGAGCCCAGCGGACAAGAAGGGCCTTTCTGTGTGGTGTTTGCATGTTCTCCCTGTGTCAGCGTGGGTTTCCTCTGGGTGCTCTGGTTTCCCCCACAGTCCAAAGACATGCAGGTTAAGCTAATTGGCGGCTCCAAATTGACCATAGATGTGAGTGTGAATGGTTGTTTGTCTCCATGTGTTAGCCCTGCGATGACATGGCGACTTGTCCAGAGTGTACCCCGTCTCTCTCCCATTGTCTACTGGGATAGGTTCCAGCTTGCCTGCGACCCTGTACAGGATAAGCAGCTACAGATAAAGGATGGATGATTAAATGTCAGTTCAACAATGCAAGTCTGTGGCAACAAAATTGCTGATTGGAGGAATCTACCATGACATTAGAGGTATGGCTGTAGAGGAATCTATAGGTACAGGTAGGTAACTTTGTTGGCAGCTCAACCAATTTATAGGTGACCAAAAGAATAGAAACAGACAGTCTTAAAGTAAATTACAACAATGTTTGGATGTGTATCCCTTGCTTGCAATAACTGCATCAAACCAACTCACTGACATCACTAAACTGTTGCTTTCTTCTTTTGTATTGCTTTTTCAGGCTTGTACCACAGCTGCTTTCAGTTGTTGTTTGTTTTGCAGGGTTTCTCCCATCAGTCTCCTCTTTAGGAGGTGAAACGCCACACAGTTGGGTTAAGGTTTGATGAGTGGCTTGGCCAGTCTAAACCCTTCCCTCTTTGTTGTGTTGGCAGTGTGGTTTTGGGATGGAACTGACCTGTGTGTTTTACTGTTTTCTTGGGTGTAACTTTAAGCATGTTTTTTCTTGAATCTTGACATTTTCTTGTAAATTATATTCAATTTGGAGTGTAATTAGCAACTAGTGTCTAGCGTAATTTGGCCTTTGAAGATCACAAAAATGTGCCTGGAAATAGCTGAGAAGCATCTCCAGACATCTAAAGCCCTTCAGCTACCGGCCGCATTGTTCCAGGCCTTTGGCTCATCATTCAGACAGATTGAAACTTGGACAGACTTGCCTGTCCAGTGACAGTCCTTTATATACTCTGTGTGTAAGAAAGAAAGAAAGAAAGAAAGAAAGAAAGAAAGAAAGAACAACTTTATTCATCACACACTTGTGAAATTTCCTCTCTGCATTTAACCCATCTGAAGCAGTGAACACACACTCACACCAGGGCTTTACATTAACTTTTTTGCTCACCGGCCACTGTGGCTAGTGGTTTTCCCGAGTCACTAGCCATTCAGCCTTTTCACTAGCCACAATTTTGTTGCCAGGAAATCGTTTAAGTTTGGAAGATCTAGATTTAATTATGAATGGCAGTGTATAATGTATCTCTACAGTAGCACTCAAGTATTCAGTGCTGTTAAGGTAGCTCCCTATATGAAAACATGCAACCAATTCAGACAAAAATATAAACCGAGTATTCTGTTTATTGAACTCAAATTCAAGCCCCTTACAATATGAAATATCGTATAATATGAAAAATAACATTCAGTACAACTGAACTGATTCTAATATTAAAAGTCCAATTCAAAACATTTATCACTGAAAAAACATTTGTTTTGATATGCAAGTATTATGTGTATTATCAAGTATCTCATCTCATTCATCTCATTATCTGTAGCCGCTTTATCCTGTTCTACAGGGTCGCAGGCAAGCTGGAGCCTATCCCAGCTGACTACGGGCGAAAGGCGGGGTACACCCTGGACAAGTCGCCAGGTCATCACAGGGCTGACACATAGACACAGACAACCATTCACACTCACATTCACACCTACGGTCAATTTAGAGTCACCAGTTAACCTAACCTGCATGTCTTTGGACTGTGGGGGAAACCGGAGCACCCGGAGGAAACCCACGCGGACACGGGGAGAACATGCAAACTCCGCACAGAACGGCCCTCACCAGCCATGGGGCTTGAACCCGGACCTTCTTGCTGTGAGGCGACAACGCTAAACACTACACCACCGTGCCGCCCCATTATCAAGTATTATTATGTATATTATGTATTATTTATGAATAGTGTTTGTGTGTGTGAACATGTGTAGAGACAGACATTAAATGTCCTCATTACATTCATCATCAGATGAGTCTGAATGGTCCATGAGAAATGGTCTTCGTGACTTGAGGCTTCCAGCAGGCCATAAGTTGATAGCTGGGGCGAGATCAACTTCTTTCCAATCGTGTGAATGTTTCTAAACAGCAGTTCCATCCTCTCCAGCTCAGCCGACTTCATGACAGCCAGGGACTGAAAGCAATGCTGTCCTGTAGTGAACCAGCTGTCTTCGCCTGTTTTGAAGTTATCGTACTGATGTGTGCATTTGACTTTTCGTGGTCCTTTATAGTTTCGAGTTTAAAATTACTGCTGCCTGTCTTTCCCAGACTTTCTACAGTCTTTACAGTACAGGGTATTTTCGGTTTTGCTATGAACTAGCCAATCTCACACGAACTTCCATTTGTCATTCAATGGTCTTATTTTCCCATTAGCGTCTTGTTCATCTCCATGGCCGTAATATTTTTGTCTCATTTGTTTAACTGGGTTCTCTTTATCTACTTTTAGGACTTGTGTGAAAATCGAATGATGTTTTAGGTCATATTTATGCAGAAATACAGAAAATTCGAAAGGGTTCACAAACTTTCAAGCACCACTGTACATGATTTTTTTTTCAAAACTGATGATATTCAGTTCAAACACCATTAAAAGTAATTTCAGGAATATATCTCTTCCCGTCTTCTTCCGCTTATCTGGGACCGGGTCGCGGAGGTAGCAGTCTAAGCATGGAAGCCCAAACTTCCCTTTCCCCAGACACCTCGGCCAGCTCCTCGGGAAGAACACCGAGGCATTCCCAGGCCAGCTGAGAAACATTGTCCCTCCAGTGTGTCCTGGGTCTTCCCCGGAGCCTCTTCCCGGGGGACATGCCTGGAACACCTCCCCAGGGAGGCATCCAGGAGGCATCCGAAAAAGATGCCCGAGCCACCTCAACTGATTCCTCTCGATGTGGAGGAGCAGCAGCTCTACTCCGAGCTCCTCCCGAGTGACTGTGCTTCTCACCCTATCTCTAAGGGAGCGCCCAGCCACCCTGTGAAGGAAACTCATTTCGGCCGCTTGTATCCGCGATCTTGTTCTTTCGGTCATTACCCAAAGCTCATGACCATAGGTGAGAGTCGGAACATAGATCGACCGGTAAATTGAGAGCTTCGCCTTTTGGCTCAGCTCCTTCTTCACCACGACGGACCGGTAAAGCGACCGCATCAATGCGGAGGCTGCACCGATCCGCCTGTCGATCTCACGCTCCATCCTTCCCTCACTCATGAACAAGATCCCGAGATACTTAAACTCCTCCACTTGAGGCAGGACTTCTCCACCAACCTGGAGAGGGCAAGCCACCCTTTTCCGGTCGAGAACCATGGCCTCGGACTTGGAGGTGCTGATTCTCATCCCAGCCGCTTCACACTCGACTGTAAACCGCCCCAGTGCATGCTGAAGGTCCTGGTTTGAAGAAGCCAACAGGACAACATCATCTGCAAAAAGCAGAGATGAAATCCTGTGGTTCCCAAACAGGATTCCTTCCGGCCCCTGGCTGTGCCTAGAAATTCTGTCCATAAAAATTATGAACAGAACCGGTGACAAAGGGCAGCCCTGCCGGAGTCCAACATGCACTGGGAACAGGTCTGACTTACTGCCGGCAATGCAAACCAGACTCCTGCTCCGTTCGTACAGGGACCAGACAGCCCTTAGCAAAGAGCCCCAAACCCCATACTCCCGAAGCACCCCCCACAGAATACCACGGGGGACACGGTCGAATGCCTTCTCCAGATCCACAAAGCACATGTGGACTGGTTGGGCAAACTCCCATGAACCCTCGAGCACCCTATGAAGGGTATAGAGCTGGTCCAGTGTTCCGCGACCAGGACGAAAACTGCATTGTTCCTCCTGGATCCGAGGTTTGACTATTGGTTGAATTCTCCTCTCCAGTACCCTGGAGTAAACCTTAGAACTGAGCAGAAAAACCTTAGAACTGCCACCTTATTGTGGTGGAGGGGTTTGTGTGCTTGAATGATCCTAGGAGCTATGTTGTCGGGGGCATTATGCCCCTGTCAGGGTTTCCCAAGGCAGACAGGTCCTAGGTGACAGGCCAGACCAAGAGCAGTTCACCAAAACCCCTATGGAGAAAAATCAAGGACCGTGACGTCGCCCGGTATGACGCAGCCGGGGCCCCACCCTGGAGCCAGGCCCGGGGTTGGGGCTCATATGCGAGCACTTGGTGGCCGGGCCTTTGCCCATGGGGCCCGGCCGGGCTCAGCCCGAAGAGGTGACGTGGGCCCGACCTCCTGTGGGTTCACCACCCACAGAGGTAGCAGTAGAGCAGGGGTGCCCACAATATTTTGATTCGCGAGCTACTTTTAAAATGACCATGTTAATATGATCTACTCGGACTAGGTTGTTACCACTACTAGGCCTACTATGACTACTAGTACTGCTACTACTAGGCCTACTACTACTACTACTACTAGTACTACTACTACTACTGCTACTAATAATAATAATGATAATAACAATAATGACACTTGTTTTGATTTATAAACATTCATATGCAATTTGTTTAATAATATGCAAACATGCATACAAAAAGGTGACTGAAATTTACATTCAAATTATGTTAAATGCATAAGCTTTGTACTCCTAAACGTATTTTTGTTCAAATCACTGTTAACTTTTATAAACCGCAAACTACTAATATGTAAACATGAAACAAGCCCACTGTAAAAAAAAAAAAGGGCTATGTTTAGAAAAAAAAGTTAAATGCATCCAGACAGGCATTGTAAACCCCAAAACATTTTTGTTCACATCAATTGACTTTTGTATAGCCTGCTAGACAGAGATTTGACATTTACAGCAATTTTATATAAAAACATTTTTCCTTCTTTTATATTTTTTTCCTTCTTTCTTTTCTTTTTTTTTTTACCGTGGAACTTAGCAACAGCACAACTTTAATACATAGCATACTGATGTAGGCCCTAAATCAGGTCTTAATCTGATGATGATCGGCACTGGAGGGAGTCAGAGAGGGCTGCATAGTCCGGACAGTAGCTGCTGGTAGCGAGCCTCAAGCAGGCCTCGAGATGATCGTCGGACATACTGGAGTGGTATTTGGACTTAATGATCTTCATATGCGAAAAGGCCGACTCGCACAAATAAGTGGAGCCGAACAATGTGGTTAAGGTGGTGGCACATTGCCGCATGTTCGGGTACTTCGCCTCCGTGAGTAAATTCCAAAACGGCCCATGCGCCCTGGACTTCAACTCGATGTCAGACTGCAGCATCAGCATCTCATCTTCCACAGCAGACGTGTTCAGCTGAAACAGTGCCGCAACTTTTGAGGCGAGGGAATCCACCTCAGTATCTTCCCCGAATGGGTGGCACATGAATGTAGCTAATGGCTCGAGCAAAGCAAAGTCTTGAAATTGCTTCTCAAACTCTGACTGGAGAATTTCAATCTGCTCAGTGTAGCGCGCACTGTTAAGTTGCGCAAACGCCCTCCCTTGCATCTCCAGCTCCGAGGCGAGGTTTCGGAAGTTTCCTAAATCACGGCACTGCATCTTTGAAACCAGCAGTTTCATTTTGCTGGTTGTCATGGTAACCTAATGTAACAATTTTTTTGACGCAGCGCTTGGCTGACATTTCGCTTCAGGGAAAAAGCGAATTTGTTTACATTTAAAAATGACCACGACGTTTTTTTTTAATTTCATAACAAATATATTAATATTTACATATCAATCATGAGATCTACCATCCCTGCCTTCGAGATCGACCGGTCGATCGCGATTGACGTAGTGGGCACCCAGGCAGTAGGGGATTGGTGCAGTGTGGATTGGGTGGCAGTCGAAGGCAGGGGCCTCGACGACCTGATCCCCGGACACAGCGGCTGGCTGTTGGGACATAGATCTCTTCCATGGCGTGTAATTCACCCCTCTCATTTAAATATGTTGAACATTTTTTGGCACGCGCTTTGCGCATCATGGACCTTGGGGTGTGCTGTACCTGCTCGAGCGTTCGGTGCTCGACTATGTTAGCCTGCGGCACTCAAGGTGCTGTCAACGATTGCTCATGCTTGTTGCTGTTGAGCTGCCACTAAAGAGAGCACAAGAAGTTACCTCGCCTCTGTGTACATTATTTATTAATATAGTTCTAGTGAACCACGGTCCGGTCTGAGACAGACATACAGTAAGACAATATAAAGAACTACAACACGGGGATTTTTAAAATGCTGCTCCGGCCCTGCTCATCTCTGCCCCTTTTTCCCTGAGCAGCAGGGTTTGAAACTCCAGCTATATGCCTCCACATAGTGTGCTTGTCAGTCGTCAGCAACTTTGTTGCTTTGTTCATTAACCACAGGTTACCGTATCATTGATTTTATCTGAGACGTTAATGAACGTTCTAAACCAGGGCTTTTCAAAGTGTGGGGCGCGCCCCCCCTGGGGGGCACCAGAGTTCTTCAGGGGGAGTGCAACGTGAGGAAAAATAAACCAGAATAAGTTACTATTGCGGACATTTAGCGAACTTCAGCTAGCCTTTACCAGAGACAAAATGGATCGATTTTTAGTACCTAAAGCTACAGTGAGTGAGGAGACAAAGTCTGGGCCAAGCAAAAAAACAGAGCCTCCAGGGTGTTGCGATTTGCAACTTCAGCGCAAATTCAACCAATCCCCGCGAATTCAGGGCGGTGTTGCAATTATATCCAATCACCACAACTTTCCCGCAAATTTGACCAATCGTTGGCGTCGTCTTGAGGTGACATCGACAAACTACCTTCCACCTTACTTCCGTGTATACGTTCAAGAGAAGCAGCATGCGCGCAGTGTTGCCAGATTGGGCGGTTTTAAGTGCATTTTGGCGGGTTTTGAACATATTTTGGACTGGAAAACGTCAGCAGTATCTGGCAACATTGCATGATGTGCGAGTCAGTGTTTATGTAGGCTTAAATTCTGTTACTGAAAGTGTGTTATGTTTACAGTGAAGGACTGCGTGCACTTTATTTATTTTTTTTACTTAATACAAGAAATTAATGGATGCCAACATTTTTGCCAAAATGGTATTTTATTTTCCATTGTTTAGGCAGCTTCAGCATCATACTGTGAGATTCTGTTCAAATTGTTTTTTTCTTCTATGAAGCCTGAGCCATTTATTTTATTAGTTTATAATTATTGCTTAATTTAGTCTTCAGGAGAGACTGCCTGCACACAGTACTAGTATTAATAGTTTTTTTCTTACATGAAAGCTGAGGCATTTATATTATATTTTAAGGTAACTTCATGTTGTGCTGTGAGGTTCTATGCACTTTAACTTTTGAACCAACAGGTGCATTTGGATAAGTAAAGCCTATTTTTCTGCATTTTTGTAGTCCTGGTAATCTTTTATATTGGTAAAGTTGTTTATAGGACCATTTCTCAGTGTCTTTGTTTTTTTAATCAATAGTTTTTCAGTAACAACTTAATATTTAACATATCACTCAATTTTAATCACAAAAAGAGAAAATCGCAACAATTTCTCGCAACTTTCACTTCCTCCTGCAATGTAATCGCAACAAGAACCTAAAAAACACCGCAACTTTCATCGCAATTTTTTTGGAACACCCCCCCCCCCCCCCCCCCCCGCAACATCAGCCATTTTAGCCCATAACAATCACAAAAAAGGCCCGCGGAATCCTGGGGGACTGGAAAAAGAAGGAAGTATGACCACGATTATTTAAAGTTTGGATTTTCATGGACTGGATCTGAAGATGCTCCACTGCCACAGTGTGTTGTCTGCCAAGAGGTGCTAGCTAACGATGTGATGAGATGTTTAAAATGTGTAAAACAAGATGTTTTAAAAAGCACAGCTGTTTAAAATGTGAAAAAGAAAAAAATAAAAATGTGTACAACAACCATTTTTTAAAAATACAAATGGAACATTAAGTATAGCAACAACAAAAATTGTAAGGGGGGGGCGCTGTTGTTTATTTGCTCTCCGAGGGGGGGCTGATTCTCCCACACTTTGAAAACCCCTGTTCTAAACAATTCTAACATGTGTCTAACAGAATGTTTATGCAGGTGCTCATGGGAGTTGTAGGCGAGTTATATACATTGCAATGCGTTTATTATATCAGATGCCTTCAGAGAAAACTACAATTAAAATATATTGTCATACCACAGAATAAACCACCCGCCAAAGTGGCTAGTGAGACTAAAGTTATTACCCGCCAAAGCCAGATTTTACCCACATTTGGCGGGTGCTAATGTAAAGCCCTGATGCACACACATGTGAGCAATGAGCACACACACATACCCAGGGCAGTGGGCAGCCATGCTAACAGCACCCAGGGAGCAGTTGGGAGTTCAGTGCCTCGCTCAAGGGCACCTCAGCCCAAGGCCGTCCCATATTAACCTAACCTGCATGTCTTTGGATTGTGGGGGAAACCGGAGCACCCGGAGGAAACCCACGCAGACACGGGGAGAACATGCAAACTCCACACAGAAAAGCCCTCGCCGGCCACTGGGTTCGAACCCGGAACCTTCTTGCTGTGAGGCAACCGTGCTAACCACTACACCACCGTGCCGCCCACGGTGTCCCAAATAATTATTCTTTAAACGATTAATCTAGCGATTATTTTTTTGATTATTCAACTAATCTAACGGCTAATATTTTGATTAACCTAATAATTTTATTGCAATTATTTTCCAGTTAGTTATTTAAGACAATTTGCCCCATCCAACACACACACACACACACACACACACACACACACACACACACACACACACACAAAACCCTCTGAAATTTTAACATTTCAATATTTACTAAAACATTTCTTAAACACCACACTGAGCATTATTCTTTACCAAAACACTTTCGAAACTCAAAAAGCAAGACCTTACTTAATTTAAGTACAATTAATAAAGTGGTAATCTTAAGGGATATCAGTGCCAGAAAAGTCAATGAAAAAATTCAAGTCACTTTCAGGACAAATACAAGAATAAAAATAATCTTAACACAAAACCAAGTGCAGAAATCTGTTTTTCTCCCCTCACAGGAACAAAAATCGATCCAAAAGTCAAGTAAAATAAAAAAAAAAATTAGTATTGTTTGTGCAGTGTCCTTTACAATCATCTGTACAATGCTGTCAGTAAGGTCTGCAGCCATCTGGGGATCGCAGGGATTTGAGGTCCTTTTATGAAAAAAAAAAATCCCCCACACTGCTTTGTCTGCGCCTAAAAAGATTAACATAACGTACATGAATAATGACAGTAGCAAATTTGAAACCTGATAATATAATTTCTAAACTATTGCCGTGTTGATATGTCATGCACCTATTCAGAGATACTGGTCCTCAAATTCAATAGGATTTCTATCTCGAGGATTAAGTTAATAATCACTGCAATATTTTTTTACTTGATAAATTGCTTCAGTAGGCCTATAGCTGCTGAAAGATGGAATGATTTCAAAACTAGAGAAACATTTTTAGCATCATCACTCAGTGCGTTTACATGCACATCCAAATCGAGCTGCTGTCGGTAATCGAGCTGAAGGTCCCAGCAGGGGTGCCAGAGAAATCCAATCCTACATGCACACAAGGAAATCGAGCTCTTGTGTGAGGTACATTGTGCACCCGAGCCACAGGTGGCGCTACACGCCCCATCGTGTTGGTACACTTCCGGTTGTCGTCATGAAGAAGAGCTATTCAAGAGTATAAACAAATACACTCAATACTTGGTTGGAGCTCCCAGTGGCGCAAAAACGGGGTATGCTCTATATGCGGTGCATATGGGCGCTCCGCCGGGGGGGCGCCAAAACAAGGGAGAGACAAAAAAATTATCATGCTATGTTTTAAAACTACTCTTGTGCTTTTAACTCTTGGCTATGCTCAAAATATTCTGCTTAAAATAGTAAAGAAACGTCCAATGTCCCTTTACTTTCCACAGCTTAGGCTACTCACCGTGGAAGGGGGGGGGGGGGGAGAGGAGAGGAAGGGGGGAGAATAGAGTCAGAGGGGAGGGGGAATAGAGTCGGCGGGGAGGGGAGGGGGAACGGAGTGGGAGGGGAGGGGGAATGGAGTGGGAGGGGAGGGGAGGGGAGGGGGAACAGAGTGGGAGGGGAGGGGGAATAAAGTGGGATGGGAGGGGGAACAGAGTCGGAGGGGGAAGAGAGCGGATGGTGAGTCTGAGCTCGGATTACAGAAAGTTGAGTTACACGGTATTGACTCTGTCTCTAGGACATTGAAGGGGAGTTTAATTGAAGAAAGTGATCAGATAGATAACTACGGTTTCAGTGACTGTGTATGCAGAGTTTATTGACTGCGAAATCACGTTATGAGTCGGTTTAATGGTGAAGCTGTGCCTGGTCGCCATCTTGGCTAACGTGTTCTCAAGTCAAGAAGCAACGCTGTTCACCTGGACAAGATGAACAGGACAGAAGAGAGAGCTTGACTGCCAGCATTTACAGGTCTACACGTGGAGCAACACGGCTGCACGTTCCATACAGGCAGAGGTGGACAAAGTACCCGACTTCATTACTGAAGTCAAAGTACAGATCCCGCTGGTCAAATGTTACTCCAATACAAGTGAAAGTTCTCCAGTCAAATTTTTACTTAAGTTAAAGTACTGAAGTACTCGCTTTTAAAAATACTTAAGTATCAAAAGTACATTTTCTCTCAACACATCGTTGTATTATTGCCACAACGCTTACAAAACCTAACGCTGTTACCAAAGACAGAAATGTGAATTCACAAAATGAACACATGCTGTGCCATCATGGTGGTTTAATGTTAAGCTAGCTAGTCAGTGAAACTCCACCTGACATGCTAGCAAACTCTTTTCAAACTCGAAATCATATTGGGTAGCTAACGCTACTAGAAAAGAAAGATTTCTACATTGTTTATTTGGCAAGATTATGCTAAAATGTATTTCGGAAAGGACTTCAGATAGGTTAACGTTATTCATGTTAGCGTAGCTCTGTTTTTACATGCTAACTAACAGTGTCCAAGTTAACTAGCTATGTGTTAACGTTAGTCGTGGACAAGGCGATGGCAACTTGGCGGGCAAATCCATAGAAAGTCATGTGACTAACCAGACTGCATAGCTATTGCAACATTATCGCGAGCTCTAAAAGCACAGACAACTTCACTGCAAGCTTTTTCTTGGAATAAAACGTTTATACACCTCAATATGCTTTCACAGGTTGGACGGCGAGTTTTTGTAGGCCGTGATGTAGTTCGTTTTCGGCAAACAAAGCAAACATTTAAAATGAAACAAACCTTTAATCCTTTCAGAAAACTGAAACATGGGTTCTAGGTATGGTCATGAGTGCGTACATTCTCCAGAAGAACCGCCTCCTTTCATTCGGCCATCAACTGAACGTGTTCAAATTACACTGCGGAGAAATCATTGAACTTGGTTTTATCCAGTCTATGGACGTGACGTGACCCTAGTGATTACTGATCGGCTGTCTCAGTGTCACCTGCAAAAAAACCCAATCACGCTTTAGAAAAGAAAAGAAAAAACATCCACTTTCAAAGCCGCTTCATAGCAACGAGTAACGAGGACTTTGACAGAAATGTAGTGGCGTAAAAAGTACGATATTTGCCTTTCAAATGTAGTGAAGTTAAAGTCATAAGTTTCCAAAAAAATAATACTCAAGTACAGATACTCAAAGTGTACTTCAGTACAGTACTCAAGTAAATGTACTTCGTTACTGTTCACCTCTGCATGCAGGTGACGACACAACTTTGCTTCTGTCCAAACTTCAGGTACTGGTGCGTCACCTTTTAATTTCTTGCTCTACTGAGCGAAGCGGCCATTTTGTTTCTGGTCACGCCGAACCCAAGCAACGCAACAGGCCTGCATCGAGGGTGACGTTTAAGTTTAGTGTGGTTCTCATGCCGGCATAGGACTTTTTCTACACTTTGAGTTAAATAGTGAACTGGAAACTTTTTTATATCTGTTACATTGAATTTCTGTCCTGTTTGTGACAGCATGTTTGTGTTTCTTGGTGTCGTGTTAAGTTAATAACAGTTGAATGGGCTGTGAGTTACAGGAGATCTCAGTCACATTATTTGTGTTTAATATTACTGGACCAGAGATCATTTTCTTTAAACTGAAGTGGGGTTTCACAGGGAATTATTTGATTTAGGGTGAAATTTGGTTTAAAAGAAATTTAAATAGGGCGGCACGGTGGTGTAGTGGTTAGCGCTGTCGCCTCACAGCAAGAAGGTCCTGGGTTCGAGCCCCGTGGCCGGCGAGGGCCTTTCTGTGCGGAGTTTGCATGTTCTCCCCGTGTCCGCGTGGGTTTCCTCCGGGTGCTCCGGTTTCCCCCACAGTCCAAAGACATGCAGGTTAGGTTAACTGGTGACTCTAAATTGAGCGTAGGTGTGAATGTGAGTGTGAATGGTTGTCTGTGTCTATGTGTCAGCCCTGTGATGACCTGGCAACTTGTCCAGGGTGTACCCCGCCTTTCGCCCGTAGTCAGCTGGGATAGGCTCCAGCTTGCCTGCGACCCTGTAGAAGAATAAAGCGGCTAGAGATAATGAGATGAGATGAGAAATTTAAATACACACACACACACACACATATATATATATATATACAGCGCCCTCCACAATTATTGGCACCCCCCGTTAAGATATGTTCTTAGGCTTCTAATAAATTCATTTTTTTTAATAATCTACGACAACAATGCAAAAAAAGAGAAAAATCCAACCATTAATTCAAGTGCATTTATTCAGTGGGAAAAAATTCCGCATTAAGAAATAATTCTTTTACATGAAATCACATGTGCCACAATTATTGGCACACCTGATGTTAATACTTTGCACAACCCCCTTTTGCCAACAAGACAGCACTTAATCTTCTCCTATAACATTTCACAAGATGGGAGAATACAGAGAGAGGGATCTTCGACCATTCCTCTTTGCACAATCTCTCTTAATCGTCCAGAGTCCTGGGTCCTCTCCTATGCACTCTCCTCTTCAGCTCACCCCACAGGTTTTCAATTGGGTTGAGGTCTGGGGACTGAGATGGCCATGGGAGGAGCTTGATTTTGTGTCTGGTGACCCATTTTTGTGTAGATTAGGCCACATGTTTAGGGTCATTATCTTGCTGAAAGACCCAGTGACGACCCATCTTCAGCTTTCGGGCAGAGGCCACCAGATTTTGATTTAAAATGTCCTGGTATTTCAAAGAGTTCATGATGCCATGCACCCTAACAAGGTTCCCGGGGCCTTTGGAAGAGAAACAGGCCCACAGCATCACCGATCCTCCCCCATACTTCACAGTGGGCATGAGGTGCTTTTCCGCATACTCATCTTTTGTGATGTATTAGTGTTTGTTGGTAAAAAGCTCTATCTTGGTCTCATCTGACCAAAGCACATGGTCCCAGTTGAAGTCCCAGTACCGCTTAGCGAACTCCAGACGTTTACGTTTATGCTTGTAAGTGAGAAAAGGCTTTTTCCATGCATGCCTCCCAAACAGCTTGTTGGCATGTAGATAGCGCCTGATGGTTGTTATGGAGATTTTGTGACCTCAAGATGCTACTCTTTGATGCAATTCTCTAACAGTGAACTCCTCACTGTGCGTGGTGGGAAGATAAACTTGCATCCTCGTCCAGGCTTGTTTACCACTGTTCCAGTTGGGTGTCCACTCCAATGGACATATATTTGGAAGCCATTTTGAACCATTTAAGTTATAGTACCATGTCCTAACCACCAGGTTGTGAACCCCCAAAGTGTTGTTTACAATTCCATTTGATTATTAGGGCCCGAGCACCGTTCGGTGCGAAGACCCAATTGTTTTTCGAAGGATTATTATTATTAGGGCCCGAGCATCATTCAGTGCGATAACCCTATTGTTTTTCGAAGGATTCCTCTTCTTCTTCTTCTTATTATTATTATTATTTTTCTGTCGCGCTGGGCTTTTTTTGAGGCATTTCCCATGCACGAAAACTCATGAAATTTGATAGACACATCAGTCATTGTAACCGCTTCTCAGCCACAGATGTTTGGCCCCGAGTGTGGCCCAGGGACTTCATAGCACCCCCTAATGTCATGGAGTCCTTGGATTGGCATATAGTTTCAGCTACGCATACCAAATTCGGTACGTATGTAGTTCGTCCCAAGACGAACAACTTTCATATATACATTGCATTAGCCACGCCCAACAGGAAGTGAGGTAATTGGGCTTATATGCATTTGGACACATGGTCATTTTTAACGTACTCCTCCTAGACGGTTCATCAGATTCATGTCAAACTTGGCAAACATGATGCCAAGATATTGCTGATGTTGAATTTTGAAGCGATTTTTGATATGTTGTAATATGTTGAAATGGCAATATGATGAATTTTAATACTCGCCACATAAACAGGAAATGTGTCATGAAGTCATAATACATTTAATGGTTTGGCTGAAACCTTTCAGATTATTAGAGAATGTGATTATTATGACATCTAGATGCCCAATATGCCTGTCTGGTATAGCACCACCAACTGGCCAAGGAAAGAATAGGGTTTTGAATATGTGTGTTTTGACACATGATGAATTTTAACATGCTCCTCCTAGACGGTTCATGAGATTCTTGTGAAATTTGTTATACGTGATGCCAAGATGTCGCTGATATTAATTTGTGAAGGGATTTTGTGTAATATGCTGAAATGGCCTTATGATTTTAATATCTTGCCACATAAACAGGAAACGTGTCAGAAAGCCACAGTGCATTGACTGTATGGTCGGACACTTCTTACTTCAATAGATATTATGATTATTATGATAACCTGATGCCCAATGGGCCTGCCTGTTATAGCACCACCACCTGGCCAAGCAGGAAATGTGCCAGAAATTGGCAATGCCTTAATTGATTGATCTGACACTTTACAAAATCTCATCTCATCTCATTATCTCTAGCCGCTTTATCCTGTTCTACAGGGTCGCAGGCAAGCTGGAGCCTATCCCAGCTGACTACGGGCGAAAGGCGGGGTACACCCTGGACAAGTCGCCAGGTCATCACAGGGCTGACACATAGACACAGACAACCATTCACACTCACATTCACACCTACGGTCAATTTAGAGTCACCAGTTAACCTAACCTGCATGTCTTTGGACTGTGGGGGAAACCGGAGCACCCGGAGGAAACCCACGCGGACACGGGGAGAACATGCAAACTCCACACAGAAAGGCCCTCGCCGGCCACGGGGCTCGAACCCAGGACCTTCTTGCTGTGAGGCGACAGCGCTAACCACTACACCACCGTGCCGCCCACTTTACAAAATATTGTGTATTATGATTGTGATGATATTCACGTGTAATTCAGATGCCTAGCACAGCGCCACCATCTGGCCAAACAGGAAATGGGGAAAAATGTTCAATTCATTGATGGATTGATCTGAAACTTTACAAAATATTGGATATCGTGAGTCAGATGATATATACAATTCTGTGCACACTCATACACACACTCAGTCATATGCATATTTATGCATACACACACTCACAAGTATGCACTCACATGCACACGCAACATCTATGAGCACACTATCTCTCTTTCACACACACACTCTCTCTCTCTCTCCCTCTAACAAACAGGCACACACACACACACACACGCACACACAATAATAGCGGAGCTCCAGCGGAGCACCATACCTAAGAAAAAAATGGTAAACCCATCGAGTCGATTTTTTTGTGGTTTGTCTGTGTACATGTACCACCAGTCATACACACCATCTAGTGGCCAGTGTTAGTAATTACCAGTCATACACACCGCCTCCAGTGTTAGTAATTACCAGTCATACACACTGCCTAGTGGCCAGATAACTAGGCTAATGTTGGCTAATTTAGTTAGCTAACATTAGCCAAGGCAGCTAACTAAAACTGCCATTATTGTGTCATTCACACGATAATTTATACTGTTAGCTATAGTGCATAAATGATGTGATCATGATGCAAATGCTAATTTGGAGCAAAATTACAAAATAAGAGGTTGATTAGGCTACTTTTAAAAGGGTAATTTAAAACAGTGACAGGGAAAGATCAAACAGCAGTTCCAGTTTTAACCTAAAACTAGACTAGAAAAGCACTCGGAGAGTGCAGGCCTCAGAACCTGACGACCAATGGGCCTGCCTGTTATAGCGCCACCACCTGGCCAAGCAGGAAATGTGCCAGAAATTGGCAGAACTGCTCAGAACTGTTTAGCTGTGGTCATTCTGGATCTTAGAATGAGCAAAAATGCCAATAAGAGATGCCCTGCTTGATCTGCCAAGAGAAAAGAGTGATGCAGGTGTTTGTGGTCCTGTTCTGCAAACGGGTGTATCTGCTACTATGGCTCAATTAACCAATAAGAACCCGGACCCATTTCCCCTTAAAGGAAAATTATGGGGAATATAAAACAGACCAAATGGACCACACAGAACACATTTCTAATTTGTTTTTTAAATTCTGACCCCTACTGGACCTGGCGACTTGTCCAGGGTGTACCCCGCCTTTCACCCGTAGTCAGCTGGGATAGGCTCCAGCTTGCCTGCGACCCTGTAGAACAGCACTATTGAGAAGTGGACAACTATTAGTGTTTTTTTTTTTCAAAAACAAAGAACATCATGGGGCGGCACGATGGCGTAGTGGTTAGTGCTGTCGCCTCACAGCAAGAAGGTCCGGGTTCGAGCCCTGTGGCCGGCAAGGGCCTTTCTGTGCGGAGTTTGCATGTTCTCCCCATGTCCGCGTGGGTTTCCTCCGGGTGCTCCGGTTTCCCCCACAGTCCAAAGACATGCAGGTTAGGTTAACTGGTGACTCTAAATTGACCGTAGGTGTGAGTGTGAATGGTTGTCTATGTGTCAGCCCTGTGATGACCTGGTGACTTGTCCAGGGTGTACCCCGCCTTTCGCCCGTAGTCAGCTGGGATAGGCTCCAGCTTGCCTGCGACCCTGTAGAACAGGATAAAGCGGCTACAGATAATGAGATGAGATGAGAATGTGCAATGGTGAGAAACAAGTCAGGGGAGTCAATCATTCAAGATTCAAAGATTCTTTATTGTCAATTCACTATATATCCAGGACATTTTTCTCTCTGCAGTTTCCTTATTCAGGCATTCTGTAATCTGAATTGGATTTCAGTCTTTAAAAGCTGTACCTTCTTGTATTAGTTTTATAAACACTTTATATTCTTCCCTTCCATTCCTTCCTATTAAATTAAATCTATAGTCATCAGAACCAGACTTATCCTTTATTTTTATTTTTTACTTCACACCAAATCCCTCTCTTCAGAGATCCTGACATACTTATTCTCGCTGGTGGCTGAAAAGAAAAAAAACAACAGCATTTCAGCAGTATACTGTATACTGAATACTGCAGTATACAGCAGTATACAGCAGTATACTATAACAGTATACTGCTGAAATGCTGTTGTTTTTTTTTCTTTTCAGCCACTATAGTGAAGAGAAGTAAAAGTGTGCACAGGAAAGCAGCATCAGAAGTGACAAACTAGTCAGTGAGCAAACTGTCGTGAGGCTGGAGAAGACACGCAATGGAGACCTCGTCTGACCCTGTGATCTGGTGACTTGTCCAGGGTGTACCCCGCCTCTCGCCCGTAGTGAGCTGGGATAGGCTCCTGCGACCCTGTAGAACAGTTTAAAGCAGCTAGAGATAATGACATGAGATTTACACCACTCTCTTCTCCTGGTGAGTGAGTCACAGGAAACTGAGAGAGAAATGCATCAAAAGCAGTACACAGAAATAGTCCACACACAGGAGAACAGCCAGTCAAGCACAGGTAAGAAATAACTTTACAAACTCGACAGTTTTGATTATTTCTTTTTAAATTTCAGTTTAGTAATTCAATTCTTCAAAAAATGTTTTTGAAGAAAAAATGTCATGTATGATTGTGTTTTTGAGAGTGTTATTAAGAGCCATTTTATCCTGAATGGAACAGCGACTCATAACATTTCCCTCTTGGGACTAGTTTATCCATTTTTAAGGGGGGATTATTGAGGGCAAATTATCCATCAGTCCTGTGCACTTTGAATAAGGGGCCCTGGGACTCCAGGCCGGAAGTATATGTGTCCTGCTTTGTCTCACTGATGCAGTAGCAGGGGGGAAGCTCAATTTTTATTCCGTCAGAACAGAGAACACGGTTTTATTATGTATATGATTGCAGGGGCATAGCCATCATTTTAGAAGTGAGGGGGACAAATTGTTCAGAGGTCTATTGAGTGATTTATCATCCTCTTGCATTCAATTGCGCCTCTCCTTAGCAGCTAAAGAACCACATAACCCCAAACAGCACAGCACCAGGGAACCGACTTTAGTTCTTTAAAACGATATACTATCAAAATCTAAAGTCAGAATCTATAAAGTAAAATTTATAAATAGAATTAAGAATAGTAGTAGTGACGTAGCTAGTTATATTCTCTTCTCACCTGTGACCCTGCATCCCTGTTGGCCTCTGGTCCACTGTCTCCTCTCTCACCCTGCTCTTTCTGTTGTGGCAATAAAGATTAAAAAATATGTGGAAAGCAACATTTTGAAATAGAATTAGGAATAATCAGCAAATTCATGTACTTTAAACTTTAACTACCACAAAAACAAATTAAATCTTTACAAAAATAACAGTCAAAGGAACACAAATCCATTTATATTCTTATTTTCTACCCAGAAGTGAGTAATCTTAGAGTAGCCAAAATCTGATTTCAAATTTAAGATATATAATTGTAAGGACTAATAAAAACTACCTAAAACACTGAAAAATAGCATGTGTTACCTGTCCCCGCACTCTAACTTTATACTTAACTATGAAATATTATGATTAAAATCCTAGCACCTTATTTAAAACCTGTGTCAGTTCGGCTGATGTTTTTGCAGATGTATAAATGGAAGTATCATCTGCATACATTACAACTTTTGCGTTTTGTACAGCTGAAGGTAAATCATTTGTAAAAATGGAGTACAACAAAGGTCCTAAACAGCTGCCTTGTGGCACACCACAGTCTACATTCACACTGCTTGAGAAACTGCCATTAAAATAAACTTTCTGGGATCTATTTGTTAGATAGCTGTTAAACCAATTTAAAGCTGACGTTTTGAAACCATACCTCTCCAACTTTTGAAGTAGCAGTCCATGATCAATGACATCAAATGCTGCAGTGAAATCTAACAAGACAGCACCACAGATTTTTTTATCATCAATTTCTCACAGCCAGTCATCAGTCATTTGGGTTAAAGCTGTACATGTTGAAAACCCTTTTCTGTAGGCGTGTTGAAATTCTGTTAACAGATTATTCTCAGAAAAATAAAATTGTATTTGATTAAAAACAATTTTCTCAAATATTTTACTAAGTGCAGGGAGCAAACGTATTGGTCTGCTATTTGATGGTGTAAAAGTTTTCTTTTTATCTTTAGGTAGTGGTATAATTTTTGCTTCCTTCCAGACTTGGGGAAAAATGCCACTCTTTAAGCTGACATTGAATATGTGGCATATGGGGTGGGAGATGTAACTCACTGCCATTTTCAGAAACTTTCCATCTATATTGTCAATACCTGCTTGTTGGTCCTTGCAAGATGAATTAATTAACTTGCTTACCATGTCTTCCTCCACTTTGGCAAACTGAAAGCTGCAAGATTGCTCCTTAATTAGTTGCATTATCATAGGGTTGGAGTCATTACTCCCCTTTGATAATTGTTCTTTCCTTAATTTAGCCACTTTGTTATGAAAATAAGTATTTAGATGATTGGCAATTTTTATTGGATCTGTGATGAATGTCCCGTCATTCTCCATGAATGTTGGTTGTGAGGGTGTTTTATTCCCCAACATACTATTCAATGTTTTCCATATTTTTTTCCCATCACTGCTAAATTTACTTAACTGTGAAGTCAAGTATGCTCTCTTTTTCTTCAAGTTAAGTTTAGTGACATAATTTCTTAATTTACAATATTGTCTTCTATCAGTTACGCTCCTGGTCTTGTTGGCTATTGCCTTTGCCTCATTCCTCAGTGCCATCTGTTGTTTAAGTTCTTCGTCCACCCAAGGTGCTCCAGAGGTTCTTACGGTCATCTTTTTAACCGGCGCATGCTGGTCTATCACCGGCACAAACTTGGACATAAATACATTTAATGCTGTGTCTGGTTCCTCCTCCTCAAGTACACTTGACCAGTTTATCTTACAAATGTCATTTAAGAAAGCCTCCTCGGAAAACCTTTTAAGAGTCCTTGTCAAAATGACTCTTGGCTTAGCCTTTGGTACACTCCTTCCTTGCAATAGCCCCTAAATTGTGGTCACTGAAGCCTACAGTAACTGAAATAGCTTTCGAATATACTTCTTTCCTATTGACATAAATGTGGTCAATACAGGACGATGTCGTAATACCTCTTTTGTTGATGCTTATTCTAGTTGGCTGCTTCACCATCTGTTTTAAACTACATGAATTGGCTATGTTCATGAGCTTCTGCTTTAAAGGACAATGTGGTAGCAGCCAATCTACATTTAGGTCACCTGTTAGGATGACCTCCATGCTTAGGTCATATACCTGATCAAGCATACTATTCAATTTATCTATATAACCAATATTTGCACTGGGAGGTCTGTAGCAACAACCCACCAATATATCCTTTTGATATGGTAAGTGGATTTGCAACCACCTTATTTCAATATCAGTTGGTTCTAGGTCTTCTCTTACTTTTACAGGAATGTGATCTTGAACATAAAAGGCTACTCCACCACCATGACAATTTCTATCTCTGCGGTACATATTAAAACCTGAAATGGACATTGCAGCATTACTAAAAGTTTCGTCAAGATGAGTCTCTGAGATAGCCAGAATATGAACAGAATTAGAGGTTAGGAGTTCTTCAATGTCAGTGATTTTGTTTCTCAAACTGCAAATGTTCAAGTGAGCTACTTTCAGTCCCTTCTTGGGTAGCCCTGCAGTAGAAAACATTTGTGTCAGTAAAAAAACGAAAGTCCTTTTTTGAGTGTCATATCTTATTACTCGTCTGTGGAGTCTTTTTTCTCTCCTTGCCAGATTATTAGTTTGTCATAGCGCAGAAAAGCAATGTCCCCCCTCTCTCTGGCTTCTTTCATTTTAGGCAAGAGCTCCTTCCTTCTTTGTCTCACCGCCTCTGGATAATCCTCATTTATAAAAATCCTAGTCCCCTTCAATTTTCTTGCGTTCCTTAGTACCATGTCTCTATCCTTTGTACGATGGAATCTCACGATGACTGGACGTGGCCTGCCTTGAGTGCCATCGCTAGAGATATTCACATTTCCAGTACGCCATGC